>NW_023659842.1:15000-20488 GCF_015228065.2 Penaeus monodon | reverse complement strand
GATAAAGTATTTTGGCGAAAAGGGTAAAGATGGTAAAACGATTAGAGTAAGGGGACGAAAAAGGGTTTTTTAAGAAGAAAAAGAAAAAAAAAGAGGGAAAAGGCCCAAAGGAAAATCATTTGAAGCGGGGGTGAGGTCTAAGGCAGGGGTGATCCGCTACAGGGGCCCGACCGTTCTCTTAGGCCCCCCCCCACGACAACGAAAAAGGAAATTGGAGGGGGGGGGTACCATTACTAAAAAAAGCAACGATGGGTCTGCCCCTTGGTCTTTCTTTTATTAAAAACCCAAATACAAGATATAAATTTTAAAGTTAAATATATTTTTTTGTAAGTAAACCCGAGTTTCCTTTGAAAAGTAAATAAAAAAACAGTTTCATGTACATTTTTATTTCTTTTCGTGTTCACACAATATATTTCATGTCACGGTTATATAGAAAATATCCCTGGGCCCATTTTTTTAAATGTCATAGATATTCTTCATATCCATTTCTCATTTTTTTTATTTTATTTTATTTTACTTGGTAATCTTAATTTAATCTCATCATACTTTTTTTTAGATATAATGGATAAAAAAATTAAAGACGACTATAGATTTCGGTGGAAGAAATTTTTAAAGAACTTGTAAAGAAAATTAAATTTTTTCACTTCCTTGATACTGTTGATGTTTTTTTGATTGAGACATTTTCTCATTGACTCAAGGTTGTTTTTCCATTCGACGTCTTGTGGGAAATACATCTAAAGAGAGATTCACTTTTTTAACCAAAAAAAAGTACGGGATCACACCTTTGTACACAGTTTTTTCTTGGACACACTAGCATCAAATTGTTTTTTGCAAACACTACTATAAAATGTTAATTTATATATACATATACATGCTTCAATGTGATATTTGAAGCTGTTTTCCCCCACTGTCCACTTGACTGTTTTACCAGAACCCTTTATGTCCAAAAAACAGGAAACCCCTGCATAGGGTGTCCATAGTGAGGGTTTTTTTTTGCAAAACCCTGCTAAATCCATCTAAAAAACTGGTTGCTGGTCTAAGTCGGACCTTCCACCCAAAAATTTTAGACTGCGGCCATGCTCGAAGGGGTCATCTTCATGTCTGTCCCCCCATGGGGGACCTGGGCCCCGGGGCTCCAAAGGGGACGCCCCATTCTTGGGGTTTTGGGGTATTCCTGGCAGAAATGGCTTTCTCGGCACTGAATGGGGGTGTGAGTTGCACCGGGAGAGGGGGTATGTGAAACCCCTTGTAGCGCATCGTTAAATCAGGGAGCGGATTTTCTTTATTTTTCCATGGTCCCTCTTAAAAAATCAGGGCTCGGGGGGTTTTAAAATCATAAGTAAAACCACCCCAAACGTTTAACCATGGAGGACCCCCCATCTGTTGAAGATCTCAGGGTAAAAGGGGACTTTGTAACTTGGCCAGAAAGTTTTGAGAAGTGGGAAGTGGGGGACTGGTCGCCTGACATTACAATCCCTGGGAGTTGCCCCAAAATACCCAAAATGTTTTGGGTTGAAAGGATAAGATAGATAAGAAAAAAAAAAGATGAAAAGGGTAACATTAAAAAATCATAAAAATTTTTTGTTCTGGGTTTTTGGGATAAAGCAATGCAATACTTCGAAAGGTATACAAAAAAATACATCTTGTGGGCTTAAAATAATGCCAAATTTTTCATCTCAGCATCTTTATCCCACTTCTGAATCCTTTTCCCCTTGGTTTTAAAAACAGCTTGTAAAAAAACCCACCATCCACGGGTTTGTTGGGTTCCACTTTATGCATGGGAAGAAAATTGGGCCCAGCTCTTTCCATCTGGGCTAAATTGGCACCAATTGCCCGACCCATTCCATCAGTACAAAAAAAAGTATCTGCAGAATTTTGCAAAAATTAAAAAGGGATTTGTGCAACCACCCAAAAGACACCAAAATAAAAAAAAAAAAACTCAGGAATGACATCTTTGGAAAATATTCTTTATAGCAATTTTTTTAAAATAATACTGCAAATGGGAAAAAGAGAAATAAAAATAAGCTTAAAAATGTCACATGTATAAGTAATATTTTCTAAACTTCATTGTTTTAAATGGACAACAGTTTCCCAAAGAGAAAATATCTAATTTTTGAGTTTTTAAATGTTTTATGTTTTCCTATTAGAAGAAAAGAAGAAGAAGAAGAAGAAGAATAGTAAGAATATGAAAACTATGAAAAAAAAGCAATTCTAAACCTCCCCAAAAATAGAAAAAAAATACAAAAAGCAGCATTTAGAATAAAAAAACTTTAGAAATTTTAAAAACCTTTTTTTGTAATGAGAGTTCTCCTTTTGGTCCTATGGAATTTGTAAGCCACTGCGGGGTAAAAAATGGTCCTATCCAAAAATTTTTCAAAATATAGCAAGTAAGGATGACTCCCAAAACAACCCATTGCCACGGGGATGGTAGTATTAAATGCCCATTCCCTGTTATTAATTTTATTTACTATTTTTACATAGCTGGGGTCCATGAGTTTTTACTCCCCAAAGGAGAAAAATTTTTACTCTTATCTATCTTCCCTGTTTCCCCATTTGCTACTTTTTTTGGAAACTTTTTATTTTTTGTCACTATTAGTTTGTTAATAACTTACGATAATCTAAAAAAACAGAATAATATTAAAAGCTTTAGAAAAAAAAAACGAACTCTAGAAATAAAATCAGGCTAGTCACCTAATTGAACCCCTTTGGTGGTGGCATTTGTGGGTCATTTGTTAAAATACAATTTAAAAAAAACAAAATTACAAGGGAAAATTACATGCTCTAGTGGAAATGGGTAAAGATGCCAATTAGAATTTTACATGAATTTGGGAGTGGTTTCTAAAGTCGATTCACTTGGAAAACTATGCACTGAGAAGACTCCCCCAAAAACCACAGGGAAAACATCTAAAACTTATCATGGGAAAGAGGATTATGACCTGAACTTTGTATTGAGTACTGCCCCAGCAAAACAAAAGAGAAAGAATTGCTCATACTCTTAAAAATTTTAAAAAGGAGATTAAAAAAAAAAAAAGGAAAAGAAGTTCAGGAACCTCTATAAAACAAAAAAATAAGGAAAAAAGAGGTTCAAACAAAACTCAAGACACACAAAAACATCACAACCTCTCCATTTCAGTGACATTTTCCACATGCTGGGTTGCCATTCCAATGTAGTTTCCAGAGTGGTAAGTCCTGAGGAGGATGTAGAATAAATTCCGATGATGGTTCCGGGGGATATGATGAAATGCAAGGGGGGCCGGGATAGTGTACTGGGTCAGATGTCCCGTTCGTGGGAAAGGGCAGGATGTACTTTTTTGGACCTTAGCATGGATTGGTCCCTGATGTTGAAAGTTATTTTTTTTGTATTTAGTTGAAAAAACTGGATTAGGATAACCCAAACTCATTGAGAAAAAAACGCCCTAAATGAAAAGGGGGAAATGACAAATTATTTCAGACCCATAAAAAAATTGGAATTAAAAAAATACAGAAAAATTGAATAAAAAAAGTGAAAGAACAAAGGAAGTCTAAAAAAATATAGTTATCTTTTTATTTCATTTATTTCAGTAAATTTCTATCTTGGATTTATTTTTTTGACGCCTAAAATTCTTTATAAACAAGCCTTCTAGAAAAAAAAGAAAAGAAGAAAAAAAAACATGTGCTAAAGAATAAAGTATTAAGAGCTTTTTCCCTTTACTCAATCTTCCTTCCTTCCTTCCCTACATATACCATTAATACTAATTAGTAAAAACATAATGAAAATAAAAGCAAAAAATAACCTTAACAAGTTTCCCCCCCTAAAAAAAACCCCAAACCTTAGTGTTCCCCAGGTGACGTGGGGACATGAGGTCGTGTTGCCCGGAAGCACTTTGACAAGAGCAGGGGGCAGTGTCCACCCCCCCAAAGTCCGTCCTGATTGAAAAAAATTTTAAAATGGTCATGTTGCTCATGTGGATCCAAAAGGCGGATTCCGGGTTTTTCGTTTCCCCCGAGGAGGTTCATCCCCCTTCAGGAAAAAAATGAAAGAGGAAAAGGGAAAGGGAGGATGAAAAAAGAAAAAGATTGATAAGAGAGTTTTTAAAGGACTGGGTGAGTTATGAAAAAAAAAGATACAGTTAAAAAATACAAAAAAGAGTAAAAAGAACCACTGGATTATAAACGATAAGGTAAAAAAATGAAAAAAGATTTTGGAGGAGGGGAAAAAGGGAAAAAATTATACCTATCTTCACCCATCCCTATCTCATTAAAAAATATCATGACCAAAAAAAAATGCAAAATAGTAATAATAAAATTACAAAAAAGCCCCATCGGTATAGGAAAATTTTTTTCCAGTCTTTTGAAACCATCTGCAAACCCCTTCAAAAATGGGTCAGTGAGACAATCTGTTGGAGCATTTAATAAAATTCATGAAAAAGTTATATCAGTCATGCAAGAAAAAACGTAACCCCGTCAAAAATAATCCAAACTAAAAAAAAAATTTACATAACTTTTTGATATATTCAGAGAAGTAAATTCTATTTTCCCAAAATTAATCATGAAAAAAAAATTGTTGGCTTCTACTCTCCCCTTACATTATAAAAAAAAACGGACAAGACTGTTTTTTAGGGCAATCATTGACTTCATCCCCTGAAATTCTTTTTCAAAAAACCCCTTAGTTGTACAAAACTTTTTTGATTCCCTTCACAAAAACCCTTTTAAGGTGTTTCCCGGAAAAAAAAAAATCAGAAAAAAAGATATACAAATTGCGTTTTGTTAACATTAAAAAGTAATGAACAATTGTTCAACAGGGGGGCTGCTAAAAGAAAGAGGGGGGGGGGGGCAAAAAAAAGAAAAGAGGGCAATAAAAAAAAAAGACGGATTAGAATTGCAATATGAGATTAAAAAAAAAAAGCACAAAAATTAACGTTTATACAGCCCCTCCATTCAGTAATATAAACATTAACTGAAACAGAATACCTCCTATATCTTGTCAAATAAAATTCAATAAAAAATACATTTAATCATAAACCTTAGTCATATACAAAACACTACAACCCCGATTTCACCGTATACTTGTATTCATGTCCCCCGGAAAAACACCCTCAGCAAAAACCAGCCCCATATGCCGAATCGTGTTGGATAGGCTGGGTTGGTTTTATTTCCGGTATCCCCATTGAAAACAGGTTTTCATTCTTTCTTAAAGAAAACATTTGGAGTAGGATAAAAAAAAAACCAGGTCTACGGTACAAATTTTTTGTATTTAAAAATTTTGTTTTAAGAAATATTTAAATATCTGGATATGCTGCTGTTAAATTAAAAAAAAAAGGTTGTGTATTGACATCTTGGTGAAAGTCAAGTTGATATAATGACAACTCTAAAATATTTTCAATACATCATTTCATTTTTTTTTTACCTACCCTTTATAAAAAAAAAATCAAAAAATATGTTCACAACATACACATATACATAAAATTTATTATAAACATCACATGTAATTCAGTTCATACTACCCCCC
>NW_023659842.1:0-10000 GCF_015228065.2 Penaeus monodon | reverse complement strand
ATTATTTGGTGATAGATTACAGATGGGTTTTCACGCAGAATCATGCAGGAACAACCTCCTGAGCCCAGGTTTTAGGCTTTAATAGGCAATTGTGGCCGGTATCTCCACTTTCTGTAGATTAATTTTTATTCTTAGGAGTATTGTTTCATTGTTGCCATATACCTTGTTTTCTAATTTTAATGTTTCCTTTTTCATACCATGAAGAAACCAAACCATGACAGGACAAGGGCGCATGTTACAAGACTTCTTGGCCCTCTTGGTCCTTAGCCCATCCCAGGCCTCACCTGCACTCCTGAGTTGTCATTCTTTTTTTTTTTTTTTTTTTGATGGAGCAAACTTTCCACCTCAATGATGGGAATTACTAAGCATTGGGTTTAGGCGAGGGAATTTCACTGACATTACTTGAAGATTGGGTGGAGTATGACATGAAGTTACATCGTGTGTTTATAATAAATTTTATGGATATGTGTATGTGTGTGAACTACTTTATTGATTTTTTTTCTATAAACGGTAGTTGTATAAAAATAGACATCGCATAATGATGTATATGATAATAGTTATTAGCAGTTGTCATTATATCACATTGACATTCACATAACGTCAATACACAAACCTTTGTTTTAATTAGTACAGCAGCAAGTCCAGATAGTTAATATTTCTTACAGACATAATTTTAATACCATAATTATGTACCGTAGACCTGGTTTTTTTTTTATCCTACTCCAAGATGTTTCATTAAGCAAGAATGCGCAACCTGTTTCAGATGGGGATACCTGGAAATAGAAAACTCAAACAGCCTATCCAGACACGATTCAGGCATACGCGGCTGGCTTTGCTGAGGGTGCTTCTTTCGGGACATGATATTACAAGTCATAAAAGGTAGTAACCTGGTCTGTAGTGTTTTGTTAGTAGACTAAGGATTTAGTGATTAAACGTATCTTATTATATGAATTTATTGACAAAGATATAGGAGGTAGTTCTGATTCAGTTATGAACTATATTATGAATGAGAGAGGGTGTATCAACAGTAATGTTCTGAGTATGTTTTTTTAATCTCATATTGCAATTCTAAATTCCTTGTCTTTTTCTTTTATTGCCTTCTCTTTTTCTTTGTTGATCCTCCCCCTCTTTTCTATAGCAGCAACCTGTTGATACAATTGTCCATTACTTTTAATGTTTAAGCAAAACAGCAAGTTTGAGCTATCGTTTTCTTCTGATTTTTTTTTTCCAGGAAACACCTTAGAAGGATTTTGTGGAATGGAGTCACAAAAAGTTTTGTGACAATCTAGGGGTTTTTGAAGAAGAAATTCAGTGGATGAGTCATGTTGCCCGAAAAGACAGTCTTGTCCAGGGTTATAATGTAAGTGGAGAGTAGAAGCCAACACAATAGTTTTTATGATTAATAGGGAAAAATAGAATTAACTTCCCTGATTATATATTCTAAAGTTATGTGAATTTTCTTTTAGTTTGGATTATTTTTGACAAGTGTTACGTCTTTCTTGCAGACTTGATATAAACATTCATGAATACTTTTTACTTAAATGCTCTCCAAACAGATTGAATCTCTCCTGACCCAGTTGAATGGGGTTGCAGATGGTACCGCAAGACTGGAAAATTTCCTATACCAGATGAGGCTATTTTGTAAGTATTATTACATATTTTGCAGCTGTTGGTCACTGATATTTTTTTTTGTGTTAATGAGATAGGGATGGTGTGAAGATCAGGTATAAATATTTTCTTCTCTCCTCCTCCACAATCTTTTTCATTTTTAACTTATCGTTCATAATCCAGACTGGTTCTTTTCACTCATTATTATTGTATTTCTTAAGCGTATTTTTTTCATAACTCACTCGAGTCATTTAAAAATCTCTCTTTCAATCCTTTTTCTTTTATTCATTCATTCCTTCTCCTCTTTCATTTTTACCTGAAGGTGGATGAACCTACCTCGGTGAACGAAAGGACCTGGAATCCGACTTGGATCCTAGAATTGAGCAACATGACCATTAAGATTTTGTCAAGTTCAGGACGGGACTTTGGGGGATGGAACACTGCTATGCTTTGTCAAAGTGCTTCCGGGCAACACAGATCTCTATGTCACCAGTCACCTGGAACACGTAAGAGTTTGGGGTTTTTGTGGGGGTGAGAACTTGTTAGAGGTATTTTTTGCTTTTATTATCATTATGATTTTACTAATTAGTATTAAATGGTATATGGTAGGAAGGAAGGATAGTGAAGATTGAGTAAAAAGGGAAAAAAGGCTCTAATACTTTATTCATTTATGCACATGTTTTCCCTTTCTTCATTGTCTTTCTTTTTGCTAGAAGGCTTGGTTATAAAGAATTTGAGGCCTGTCCAAAAATATAAAATCCAAGATAGAAATTGACTGAAATATAAATGAGTAAAAAGATAAGCGATATTTGTGAGGACTTCCTATGTTCTTTCAACTTTTGTATTCAATTTTTCATGTATTTCTTAATTCCAATTTTTATCGGATCTGAAAATAATCTTGTCAATTTCCAGTTGCATTTAGTCTTGTTATTTCTTCAATGAGTTTGGGTATCATAATCCAGTTATCTAAACTAAATACAAAAAAAAATAAATATTCAACATCAGGTACCAATCCATGCTAAAGAGCCCAGAAAAATTACATCTGTACCTTCCGCCGAACGGGATCATCTGACCCTAGTGACCCACTATCCCGGCCACACCGTTGCATTCTCATTATATACAGGAAATCCTATCATCTGGAGATGACTTCTACATCCTCTATCAGGGACTTACACTCTGGAAAACTACAATTGGAAATGGCCAACAAGCAATGTGGAAGAATGTCACTGCAACTGGAAGAGGTTTAGCTGGATGTTTGTTGTGGGTCTTGAGTTTGTTCGAACCTCTTTTCCTGAGTTCTCTGATTTTACAGAGGTTCCTGAACTTCTTTCCTTTTTTTTTTTTAATCTCCTTTAAACATTGAAGAGTTATGTAGCCAATTCTTTCTCTTTGATTTTGCTGGGGCAGAGCTCAATACAAAGTCTCAGGCCAAAATTCCTCTGCCAATGATAAGTTTCAGATGTATTTCCCTGTGGTTTACTGGGGGGAGTCTTCAGTAGCATAGTCGCCCAGTGAATTAGACATTCAGAAGCCACTCCCAAAAGTTCATAGTAAATTGCTAATTAGGCAATCTTTACCTATTTCCACTAGGAGCATGTAATTCCATTGTAATTTTGGTTTTTAAATTGTATTTATACATAGTGACTCCAAAGTGCTCAGCCACCAAGGATGTCAATTAGGTGACTTAGCTGATTTCCTATTTCTAGAGTTGTTTTTTATTCTAAGGCTTTTAATATGATTCGGTATTATGATTATCGTAATGTTATTAACAATACTAATCGTGAACAAAAAGTAAAAAGATTCCAACAATGTAGCAAATGGGGAAACAGGCAAGATAGATAAGAGTAATAATTGAACTCCTTGGTATAAACCTCCGTGACCCAGCTATATGTAAAACATAGTAAATAAACTTAATAACAGTGGACATGATCATGTAAGTACATACCATCCCAGTGGCAATGGGTTGATTGGTAGTCCCCTGTAATTGCTATATTATGACCATGTTTGGATAGGACCATTTTGACCACAGCAGTGGCTTACAAGTTCTCATAGGATCATAAAAGTGAGCATAATCTAATTACAACAATAGGTTTAAAGTTATTTAAATTTGTTATTCTTAGTGCTTCTGCCTTTAGTGTTTTTTGCTATTTAGGAAGCGGTCTAGAGATTGCTTTTGTCATCAGTTTTCATATTACTGTACTATTCCGTCTTCTTCTTCTTCTTTTTCTTCTTCTAATAGGAATACATCAAACATTTATAAAACTCAAAATATAGATATTATCATCTTCGGGAATCTGTTGTCCATTTAATCAATGAAGTTCAAGGGGAAAGTATTACTATAATGTGATCAGTTTTATAAGTTATTAGTTTATTTACATCTTCCTATTTGCAGTATTACTTAAATAAATTTGCTATAAAGAATATGTTCACTAAAGATGTCATTGCCTGAGTTTTTAGTTTATTCTGGTGTCTTGGAGGTTGCACAAATCTCCTTTGGAAATTCTGCAATCATTCTGCTTGATAATTTTATTTGTAGCTGATGGAATGGATGCTGACCAATTGTGCCAATCGCTTAGCCACAGATGGAAAGAGGATGGGCACAATTTCTTCTCCATGCATAATAGTGGAACTACAACAACCAGTGGAATGGTGGTTGATTTACAAGCTGTTTAAACCAAGGAAAAACGATCAGTACAGTGGATAAATATGCCTGAGCATGAAATAATTTGATTATTTTAATTGCCCAAACATAAGATGTACCTTTTTTTGTAGTGCCTTCTCATGAAGTATTGCATGCTTTATACAACTACCCTAGAACCAAAACGTTTTTAGACATCTTAGATGTTACCATTCATTAATTTTGTTTCTATCTAATCATTTCCTTAGACCTAATACATTATGGGTATTGGAGCAACTCCCAGGCATGGTAATGCGGCGAACAGTCTCAATCCTACGTTCTCAATCTTAATGGCCAAAGTTACAATGTCCATCTACCTGAGATTCTTCAACATGAGTGGGGCTCCTGCCATGTTAAACGTTATGGGGACTGAGTTCACGTATGATTAAAACCCCAAGCAGCCCTGACGTTTCAAGAGGGACCATGTGAAAGTAAAGACCATCCGCTCCATGATTAAGCTGATGCGCTACAATGACTTTTCAGCAGACCCCCTCTCACGCTGCAACTGCACACTCCATTCAGTCGCCGAGAAGCCATTTCTGCCAGAATGACCTCTCAACCCCAAGATGGGACGTACCCCTTGGGCCCTGGGCAAAGGTCAATCGGGGGGTACAGACATGAAGATGACCACTTCGAGCTATGGCCCGCAGTCTAAATGTTTTTGGCTGTGAATTGTTCGAATTATGACCAGCAACAGTTTTCAGATGAGGGTGAGCAGGATTTTGCAAAGGACACCCTCACTAGGACACCCTAGATGCATGGCTTTCCCTGTTATTGGACATAAAGGGTTTGGAGACATCAAGTGGACATTGGAATACAGCTTCAAATACTCACATCTGAAGCATGTAAATGTATATATTAAATTAACATTTTATAGTAGTGTTTGCAAAATACAAAGTTAGCTTGGATGGTCCAAGAATAAACTGTGATACAAGTTGTGATGCTGTACATTTTGGGTTAATTAAAGTGATCTCTCTTTAGATGATTTCCCTATCAAGAACATCAGAATGGAAATACACCTTGATGTCAATGAGAAAATGTACTCAATCAATAAACATCCAACCAGTAAGCAAGAAGTGAAAAATTTCAATTGCTTTAACAAGTGTCTTAAAAATTACTTCACCTGAAATATATAGATCCGTCTCTAATTGATATCCCAGTTATATCTAAAAAAAGTAATGTGAGATAAGATTACGATTTACCAAAGTAACATAAACCTAAAATAAAAAAGTGAGAAATGGATATGAAGAATATCTCATGACATTTAAAAAGCTGGCCCGAGGGATATTGTCTATATAGACGTGACATGAAAGTATATTGTGGAACACGATAAAGAAATAACGATGTACATGAAACGTTTATATTCTACTGCAAAAGGAAACTCGGCTTTTACTTACAAAAGAATGATATTTACTTGAAAAGTAATATCTGGTATTGGGTGAAGTAACGAGAAGACCAAGGACAGGACCGAGCGATTGCTTACTTATGTAATGGCTGACCCACCCCCAATTCTTGTTCGTCGTCGTGGTGCCTGGGCGGCCTAAGAGAACGAGCGGGCTCGCATCAATGTAGTGATGATCACCCCTCTGCCTTAGACTCATCCTCGCTTCAACTGATTTTCCTTGGCCTTTCCTCTTCCTTTTCTTTCTCGTCTTCAACCCCTTCTTCTGTCCAATTACTCTAATCGTTGATCACCTTTACCCTTTTCGCCAAAAATACTTGATAAAACAATCCCAAGCCTACCCTGAGCTGTATTTTTAATACAACGCTAATGACCTA
Organism: Penaeus monodon; assembly: GCF_015228065.2. Classification (NCBI taxonomy): domain Eukaryota; kingdom Metazoa; phylum Arthropoda; class Malacostraca; order Decapoda; family Penaeidae; genus Penaeus; species Penaeus monodon. Next base: position 3,936 of record NW_023659842.1, on the reverse strand, counting down.
GATGTTTGACGCGGAGGAATTTTCAGATAAATGAATAAATTCCAAATAAGGAAAGACATTCTTGCTTGTATATATTTTGAAGTTTCGTTAAAAAGTCAAATTTTTTTATTAAGTTTACCAGATGCGTAGTTTGAGGACAAGGTTTAGTTGTGTTTTAAATAATTAAAGGGCCAATTAACACCATCAGAAATCAGGACGAGTCTGTCAAACCGTTGCAACTAAAGTCTACATAGACTAGTAAAGACATTTTCTTTCGCAGAACTACAAAAATACCCAACTCCTTATGGCTGTTTATGTCATTTACAGAGAAATGGACTTTGTTTTCAGCGCTAGTACAGATTCCCCTAATACTTACGGATCACATCTCATTTACTGCGTTGGATCCAGCCAAGTCAGACCCTTGCTTTGCGTGGCATCTAAGACTACAAAGACGCATAACCTAAACGTCAGGTGAATATCGATATCTGCAGATAATATCATTAGTTATGAAAACTTAGCTCGCACAGCTTATTACAAGGTCGATATAGCAACGCAACACAAAGAAGACGAGTAAACAAATATATGTAAAAATAACATACCCACGTCTTCCTGGACATTTAAAAAACGGCAAGGGATGATCGAACGAATTTATCAAGCGGGGTTGTTCTCCGTAGGGTTACGAACACCCCACCCCCCACCCCCCATACTCGTGTCCATCCCTCTTGGAATCATCAGAGAGATTAGAGCGCGTTCGCCTATCGCTTCCCACCCGAACGAAAAGACAAATGATAAGAATGATGATAGTATTGTGAGCAACCACTACTACTAATGATAAATGATGATTGATGATGATGATAATGATATGATGATGATAATGAATTGATGATGATGATATGATATTGAAGGATGTGGATAATAAAATAATATTGATTGAGTAAGCAAAAGAATAAGTGGGAATGATGGTAATAATATAAGTTAATAATACATTAGCTATAATACATAATAAGAAGAATAAAGAAGAAGAATAATTAATATAGGATAATAAGAAAAAATAATAATGATTGAACGAAACGAGACAAGAGGAAGTAGTAAACAAATGATAAGAATGGACACTAAACAGAAAAAGAATGATAATAAGGAACTTGAGAAGGAACCAAATAATAGGGAAATTAAGAATGAGGGTAAAGAATATAAGATCAATGGTAATAACTAACGGGAGAAACAGCATAGCAACGGAAGTTCCCACAAGAGAAATAATAATCAATGCAAGAATTAAACCAACAAGAACCATAATAATAACGAAGGAATAATGAAAGAATAATAAGATAATAGAGTAATAATTAGATGATTAAGGAGAATAAGAAGGAATAAGAATGAATACAGGAATTAACGATAATATGAGAATAAATAATAAAAACATTTCTGGGAATCAGTCGGTGCGTGGGGGATTCGGTCCAGGGCGGCAAGGCTACGGATGTATTTTTTTTTTTGTGGAATCACCTTGCCTTGGACCTCGGCCCTAGCCTCAGCCTAATTTTTGGTCTTACCTCTCCATTTCTTTTCCCCTCTTCTCTCATCCCCTTCTTCTGTCAACTTATCCTAAATGTTAAATACTCTTTATCCTATTTCGCCATAATGCTTTATCATAATGCATAGACCTTGATATCTTGTACATTATATTGTTTTGCAGTAGCACTTTGGAAAGCCACAAAACATCACTTTAGGAGCCAAAAAAAAAACAACTTCTTAACTGAGGGACTTCCGCTATCAAGCCCGCCGGTAATGACATTAGGGTTGACGCAGGCAGAAAAAGGTTCAATACATAAAAAACTAAATACCTTGCACATTTAATTCCACCTCTCTTCCCGTACTCCTATTACCCCTTCAGTGCGATACTTACTTAGATAGTGTAGCAACATTAATCATCAAATAACCCTCTCTTTACCCTTTACTGTTATAAATAATAATGATCAAATAATAATAAAATAAAATAATGATTAATAGCAATAATATAATTAATAATGAAAATAATATTAATGTAATAAGATAATAGTAACAATGATAATAATAAGAAGAAAGAATGATTGCACAATGGTACTATAATAATAATAATAATAATAACAATAATAAGAATAAAGAACTAATAATGATAATGATAATAATAATAATGATAATCATAATAAACAATAATAATATTAACAAACCATTATGATAATAATAACAATGAAAAAGAAAAAAAAATAGTGATGACAATACTTATTTGTAAAAAATGATGAAGATAATAATAATAATAACAATAATAATAACTAATAAAAAATAATAATAATTAATAAGATAATTACTACAACTACTAATAATAATAATAACAACAACAAAACAACAATAGTAGTGAGTAGTAGTAATAAAAATAATAATAATAATAATAATAATAAAATAAAAAATAAGAAAACAGAATAAAAATAATGAAATGAATAATAAATAATAGTGAAAATTTATGATAATATAATCGAAAACGAATTGATAAGAATATATAAAAGGATAAATAACATTAATTAATAAAAGGATAAAAAATAAAGAAAAAACGAGAAAAATAATAAAATTGAAAAAATAATTTTGATGAATAAAAAATAAAAGTAGTAAGATAATAAAAATAAATAAAAAAAAATAAAGTTAAATTAAAAAAACAGAAAATAATAAAAAAATAATAATAATAAAAATAATAAAATAATAATAAAAATAATAAAGTAATAATAATAAAAATAATAAAATTTTAATAATATTAAAAATAATAAAAAATGATGACGATGATGATGTGAAAAATTTTTGATGATGATGATGATGAAATAACCAATTAAAAATAGTTAATATACTACTACTACTATACTATACTATAAAAATAATAATAAAAAAAATACAATAATAAAATAAAAATAAAATAATAATAGTTATCTTTTTAAATAATGATAATAATGAATAATAGTAGTAAAAAAAAAAATGAGGTGGTAAGAAATAATAAAATGTTAAAAATAAAAATAACAATGATAAAAAAATGATGATAATAAATTAACAATATTACAGTATTGTTAATTTAAAGAAAAAAAAGATGAATGATAATTATATTATATAAAATAGTAATAAAACAGAGAATAAAAACAACACAATAAAAAAAACAACAACAAAAAACAATAATAATAAAATAAAAAAAAAACAATAAAATTAAAAAAAAATAAATTAAATAAAAATAAAAAAATTTAAAAATGATAAAAATAATAAAAATAACCCAATAAGAATTGTTCCCCCATTGTAAAGCTCTAAGATTTTAAAATTGTGTAAAAATATGGCATTTAACTTGTGTCGTGATATACTATGAATACTATGAAGTCTCAGTGTCAGTAAAAATTGTAAATATATAAAATTTGAACAGGGAAGGTAATTAAAAGAAGCGAAGCAAGAAAAGAAGAAAGAAGAAATGGAAATGTGGGAAAAAAAAAAAAAAAAAAAAACAAAAAAAAATAATAAAAATGCGTAGAAAAATAATAAAAATACGATGGGAAGTAGATAAACGTCAATAGAAAATAAAAAAAGCAATAAAAAAAAATAAACGGGGGGATTTAAAAATAATTAAAAACGTTTTCGATATAAAATAGAAACGATAAAATAAAAAAAATAAAAAAAGATAAAAATAAGATAAGGTGCGATAGAAAATAAATAACTGAAAATAAAAAAATAAAATAAAAAAAAAAATAAAAAAACTGATAATAGCGAAACTGAAAAAAAGAAAAATGATTTTAGAAAGCGTCGAAAGTGCGAAAAAATTGTAAACATAGACTGCGAAAAAAAGAAAAAAAAGAAAGGAAAAACAAAAGACGAAAAAAATAACAAATAAAAAAAAACAGAAAAAAAAAGCGAAGAAAGAAAAAAACGATACCATGCGACGATTAAAAAAAACATAAAAAA
>NW_023659841.1:67500-69178 GCF_015228065.2 Penaeus monodon | reverse complement strand
GTTTTTTTTTTTTTGTTTTTTTTTTATGTGCGTAGTAGGTACCTTTGCACCAAAAAAGTACAAAAATTAAATAGACCTCTCTCTAATATACCGTACAATAGGGTTTTCTTAGGTTCAAGATCCCGATTTCCCATTTTGCGCACAGAAGATGAACCCCAGCTTTGACGGAATCACCGTTGAAGGAAACGGCTGAAGAATAACTAACTTTGGGCGGGAGCGCATAGCGAAATTAACTTAGCCTGGGCGACCCCAGACTATTTTGGCGTGCCCTTTTGTAACCTTACAGTGTGTGTGTGTGTGTGTGTGTGTGTGTTTTTTGTTTGGTGGGGACGTGTTTTTGTTTGTTTGTTTGTTTGTGTGGGGGTGTTTGTGTTTGTTTGTTTGCCGTTTGGGCAAAATTTCCCAACTTTGAGAGAGCCTTTAAAACCAGTCATTATCTTTGGTCTTACCAGAGTAAGTAGTGTCCATACCCTGTAATAATTAAAAACTCAAATTGTTTTTAAGAAAAACATTTAAGGGGGTATTCATAACGCGTTGTCAATTTTTTAACGTTCCGAGTTGTTTTCATATAGAAAACACCCAAATTTTCTACGGGATTTCAAGCCAGCTTGGTTTTACTCACAGTTCTTCGAAGCTTTTTGTTGTTCAGCCAAGTGTGTCGATTGTATGATAAAAGGGGGTTTATTAGTCATGTTTAATGCCTCCAATCAACTACAGCTTTTAGGGTTTACCTTAGATTTTCTTCAAACATGATCTCCCTAGCCCCTATAGTTTTGTGCGTGTATGTATGTTTTTTATTTTTTCTTTTTTTTCTTTTCTTGTTTTTTTTTTTTTTAATAATTTACGGACCTGTGGTCCCATCTCATTCGTCCCGCTTGAAATGTTTACAAAAGAGGCTAATTTATTTTAAATAATTTTAATATCGTCATAGTGTTATCGCTTTGGTGAAAATAAACATTGGCATGATAGCCGTACTGTGTCGCAAGCATATCAGCGAAAGTATTTGGTGATAGACTTTACAACGATAGGATTCAGATATGGCATTTAGAGTTAAGACACTACTTGTACCCCAAAATTGGGACTGTTTTACGGGTCTGTCTTAGTGTGCCAAGCTAGGTTTGGGGGAACCCTGCTGGAATTACATTTTATTTGATTTCATTTATTATTATTATCTTTTTTTTTAAATTTTTATTTTTTGTATTTACTTTTTTTTCGAAAACAAAATTCATTGAACAATACAAAAAAAAAAAAAAAAAAATTTCCTAACGAAATGAGATAAGCTACGGACTGTCCCCTTTTGGACAGTCGATTAATACTAGCAAGTGGGGGTTGGGAAAATTCCCCTCTTTTTCCTGACTTTCTTATTTCTCTTTCTTTGTCACAATCCTTTTTTTGCATTACTCTCACTCCCCTGTCCAATTAGGCTCTAATCGATATAAAACCCCGAATGTGTTTTTATATCCCTCTGTTTTCCCACCTTTATTAACCCCTAGATTTTCTACATAGCTGTAGAAAATTTTTTTAAAAACTTACAGATTCAAAAACCTGTTTTATCGAATTTTACACACCACAATTAAAAATCGTTTCATAAACATTGATACAATCCCTAAACTGATTAGCGAGGCGACGCCTCAGGCAGGCAAAACTCCACCTGCCTGGTTTGGCTAGAAGATCCCCG
>NW_023659841.1:37500-60000 GCF_015228065.2 Penaeus monodon | reverse complement strand
AAACGCTAAAAGATGAGCTTTTACTAAATCGTCATGGCTCACCAAAAAAAATATATATTGAAAATCTACAGAAAGATCATTGACCAAAAGGCCCTTTAGGCTTAGTAGAGTGAGGTTTGAGGGTTATCTTTCGCATGACTGCGCTTGTAATCATCGCATTTCGATATGCCACGCAATGGAATGCACAGGCAGCAATAGTCATAGTTTTTTGTTCTAGCATTTACACTTTAGCCTTGGGCATATTCAGGTATCCAAAAGTGTCCAATGACCAACGAGATATCGAGAAGTATCTAAAACAATTTCATGCTGTGTTTACAAAATGTGTTTGTATGGTCAAAAAAAATATTACGATACTTTATATCAAGTTCTACATAATCATTTTACTTATCACGCACGTACATTTCAATATAAAGGTGATAACCATAATATTTTTATTTGTAATTATTTTCGATTTATACAAAATGGAATTCTCAAACTTTTTTAAAAAAGTATGACGGGGTTCGAAGATTCAATAAACAAAGGAAAAAGTATGATGGCCACACTGCAAGTGATTTTAGAGAGTTCTGGGAACAAGCAAACAAACGCATGCAGCGAGCGAGGTCCCCCCCAAGCTTATCCGCTACCCTCCCCGCTAGGTGAACCAACATGACGGTTTAAAAATAAGTCAGTGGCCTCAGGCGATGTGCACGTGTACCAGCTAAGACATGAGTAGTGAAGCAATAATAATTTGCTGTTTTTTTCTGCGGAGGGTGGTGGTGGTGGTGGTGGGGGGGAGCTAGTCCCCTGTTAGTGTCATCAAAGAAACGCTGGTCTAATATATGTAGTTTATAAGTTGACTATCGATTGATTTATCATGATTAACTACTTTTAGTTGGGCCACCTTTCTCTGAGGGATGCACTAGATTCCGTTTTTACAAGTATTGAGCATGTAGCTGTTGATTCACTGAGTAGTATGAATTCCCGCGCGATTTTCCTTTCCGATATGGACACGGCATCACTTCCGTTACCCACTAGGCATCCCGCTCCCCTCTACCCTCTCAGCAATCGCGTGCAGTGTGGCCGTACCTTTAGGGCCGCACATTTTGAGCTGATTTCGATAATGTTCCGTCGTTTGGGTTTTTGTAATTTCGAGACTTTAATAACTAATAGCTTGCTTTTACTTTTAATTCCCTAATGTAATATCATTTAAAAGCAACAATCATTTAAATATAATTCAAAGATACAATCAAGTTCATCAACTGAGTATGATTCCTAGTAATGGGAAACTGTTGCGAGCGAAAAACTAACGAAATTTAGTGTCGTACGAACAAGGGGCTACGGAAATACATAAATATATAAATATATAAATACTTAAGAATATAACACACGAGCGCTGCACGCCCCGTGCGCGCAAAACACACAACCCCCACAACACCACACACACACACCACATACTGAAGTCAAGACACCCGCCACGGCAATTAACTTCCTTATAACAGGATAAAAAAGAAATGTTTCATTATTATCCCAGACCTTATCCACATACAGGTGTTCAAAATATTGTGGCATCAGTTCCAAAGACTAGATCTTGCATTAATGTAGTCCGGAAAGCACTGCTGTTTCATTATCAAAACTGAATCTGTAAAAAGTACTGTGTATGTCATGATATATTTATTCAGAAAAGTTTATGCCATCTCATACTAAGAGCTCCATTGGGGTTTCATAATCTTACTCCATGGATTTCTGAATGGAATGTATGCTGGTGTTGCTGCACACCTAGTAATCAGATATCCATTGACAACAGACCGATGTACCAGTAACTACAAGAGATGAAGCTGTGATTTGGGCATACGATTGCCTAGCTCCCTGAAACCACTCCATTACTGGTCAAACCCCCAACCCTTTATCATGGCAACTTTAGCATCTTGGCTACATGGAGGTGGAGATGGAGGTGCTGGAACCGACCTCGAAATCACGCTCCACATGGCCGCATCATCACTAAAAATGACACAAAAAAAGGTAGGTATTTGTGTCGATCGTTCCTGAGCATTTCTAACACAGATTTAGCGCATTTCAGCATGATCTAATATTTGAAATCATTGCGTCTCTCTTCCGTTTCAGGTGATACTCCTGGTCAAAGCGCCAGGCCAAGGCATGCGGATCAAGAAGCAGAGTACGATCATGGTCGTCAGTTTTATATCGCCCATCTGAAGAAAGAGCTGCAAAAGGGGGAAGGAAGTACATTCTCTCCATGGAATTCCTTTGGGTTTTCTCAAGACAAACTACACGGGTTTTTAAAAGGTCGACCTACATGGATGCTGACGGCAACACCCAAAGGTGAATAACTAATTGCGTGGTCATTATTCCATACTGCTTATAATATTCTGATACATAATATTTGTGTACTAACACTATAACATTTTTCCCGGAAGGGTTGCTGTGACACCCGTTTCAGGCCACTGATGCCCGCCAGAGCCCTTTCCCCTTGCTTCGATGAGCCTGCCCTGAAGGCGATCTTTGAAATTCACCTCGCAAGGGAATCTTGGATGACGACCCTCTCCAACATGCCCATTGCCGAAACTGTGCCTATGTGAGTAGATTGGAATAAAATCCATGTCAATGAATGGTCTTTTTGGGGCTTTGTCATATTATTTTCACTGGTATACTTTTAATGATCCTATTTCTAAATGGACAGCGTCGGGCAAGAGGGATGGGTGTGGGACCGTTTACGAGAAGAGTGTTCCCATGCCCCACCTACCTCGTCGCCTTCGTTGTGTCGGATTTTGTTCAAATCAACACTACAGTGAATGACAACGTGGTACTTCGAGGTAATAAGGGAACTCATGTAAAACACCAAATATTAATAGCACTTTGAGGGACATATGTCTAGAGAAACTTTCATGCTCTTATTCCGGGTGAAAGAAACGAGATTTTGAGTTGTATGATCCTCTGAACTAAATATATCACTCCAGGGAATTATATGATGAATATGTGATCTTGGGCTCTTAACCTTTGCTTTATCGGTTAGATGAGGCGTACCACATGGAATGACAAGTATGTACGAAAAAAGTGTGTTTTTAATATTCTTGCCCGAAAATTCTCTCCGGCAGTGTGGGCGCGACGAGGGCCATAGATCACACAGTATGCAATGAAGGTGGGCCCCAAGATCCTGAGTTTTTTTTGAAGAGTATTTCGACTTGCCCTTTTTTCCCCCCCGAAGATGGGATATGGTTGCATTACCCCACTTCTCTGCAGGAGCCATGGAAAACTGGGGGGCTTATTACTTACAGGTAAATGCTGTGGATTTCACCATAGATGTATGGCATTAATAGAATATTCTGTTTTTTGACGAAATGTCAAAAGGCCGTATCCATTTGATATTTTATTTGCCTTATTTCGAGAAATGTCACAATATCTCTTCTTGGTGCATTTTTGTGCCAGGTTCTTTGAGCCAAATATGGTCTTTGATCCTTGCATTTCTGTTTTCTATGCAAGACAATAAAAGATCATTGAAAACGCGCTATAAACTTCTATCTGCAATATACTTCACCAAAAATGATCAATGTAATTTAAGAAAACACACAGGGTTAGCTGTGCATAATAGTAATACAAATAATAAAAAACAAATAGCTGTAATTTTCAAACCAAAAGCCGATAAAATCAGCAATTGGGAGGCCACCGGCATTTCCTAGCTAGTGAGACCCACAAATTAACCAAAATAACAACCTTGATTGACTGAATAGCATACAACTGCTTTTGTAAACCATTGGAGCTGAAAAACCCACCCAATGGACTATTTGATGTGGCCAACAGAATTGGCGTGTTATGTGTGACCCAGCAAATAGTTGTAGTGATAGAATTAATTCGCCTATTAAAACCCAAACAGAGAAAAGTACCTCATGTACATTCCGGAAGTGTCGACCCCAGAACAAGAGCATCTGTGACTGAGACAATATCCCATGAATTGGCCCACCAGTGGTTTGGGAACCTGGTTACTCCCGTGTGGTGGGACGACCCTGGCTTAACGAAGGATTTGCTACCTATATAAGTTTGCTTGGCGTGGATGGGTGTGAGTTATTTGAAGTTTTTCATGTTTAATTCATGTCTTTAACTGATACAATTTGTATTATTTGAAGTTAGTATCAATCAAAATGCAAGAAGAATTGATCACAATGAATAATATTTTTCTTTCTATTCAATAGGCAGAACCAACGTGGAAAGTATTGGAAACTTCAGCCATCCAAGGAGTTCATGGGGTGTTCGATCTTGACAGGGCTGGAGTCATCACACAAAGATCAGCATTCGCGTCAATCACCCTGACGATATCACCGAAGTCTTTGATGGCATATCCTATCAAAAGGGTCAGTACTTATCCATTATTTTCTTTTTCTTGTTTCGGTATTTTGTTTTTAAAAAAGACTTTTCATTCATACGGGTAATCATTTAATGTCTATTCTCTTTTAGGAGCATCTATCATCAGAATGATGCCATTACCTCACTGAAGCAACATTTAGGAAGGGGCTGACCAACTACCTGAAATCACTGTAATTATGCCTGCCTAAGAAATGAATTATGTAGTGAAATCTTATCTTTATTCATTTCAACTAATGCTAGATATTCAAAAACAAAAGTACATTTTTCATAGAGTTCTTTTTTTAAATTTATTCAGTGCATACAAGAATGCAGTGCAAGATGACTTGTGGGAAAAATTTAACCCTGGCGGTCACGAAGGATGGCATTCTACCCCAGAACGTGACTGTTAAGATGATCATGGACACGTGGACGCTGCAGAAGGGCTACCCTGTCATCCACGTTAAAAGAAACCTGGATGGAAAACCCCCGCCATTTTTACACAGGTGGGCTTGTACTTTTTTTGCGGAAAAACAAATATACCATGTAACAAATCATTTTTTTAGCCTTCGTTAAATCTATATCACTCTTATTTTGCAGGAACGCTTCTTGTAGAAAGGGCACAAACTCTTCCAAAAGCACTGATTACAAGTGGTGGGTGCCGCTGACTTTCACACCCAGAGTGAGGCCAACTTTTTAAACCCGACTCAAGCCAAGTTATGGATGAAGGACATGATAATAACCGTGATTTTCCATATCTATCCAGTTGCCTCGGGCGGTACGGAGCAGGGGAAGTTAGGAGACGCGAGGTTGAATGCTCTCTCCGGGCTGTAAGGTTATATCGCCAGTGCATCCGGTTCTCCCGCAGTCAGGAACTAGAAGGAATACAAAAGGAAACTTCACGTGTACAGTGAGTGAATCAATCAAGAGAATGCAAAGAAACAATGACACAGTGGTGGAATGCGTTCGCACCCTATTGCACAAGACGCAAACAGAGCGAGTGACTCAACCTGTTTTTGGCTCCTTGGACATGTCCCCCGCGCTCCTGATATGGTTTCCATGGCTGCGCTGGAAGTCCTAAGTTAAGGGTATTCATATTATGTACATGATCCATGATCAAATCAAAAAGTATGGGGCGAGTGCAGCTTAAATCAGGAGGGGTGAACAATTACGGCAAAGAACTAAGAACGTGGTCTTGACCATATTCCTTTTTTGCGTTACATTGGAAAAAAGCCTAATGCACTTGCAATAGGAACTCCAAAAAAATCATATGCAATCTCTGATTTTATCACATAAACTTTTGACTTGTTTCTTCTAACAAAACAAAGACAATTACAGCTGCGGAGTCCCTACCATATGAAAATGTAACTCACTTGATGGCCTGGCGATCGCAAGACGCCCCCGCGGCAGAGACAGGACTGCTAAACTCCACCAAAAGCCTCAAGAACCGTGCCTTTCCTCTCGGAGGAGGAGTGAGAAGGCCCTGAAAGGATCTGCACCCAGAAGGAAGTCCTTAGTAGGCTTAGCGCTCAGTAGGAAGGTCCCAGGAGAACGAAGAGCGTGCGCCTCGATCAAGAGAGCTTTGAAGTGAGACAGGATCCTGTACCGAGCCGTTTTAAAAGGCCCTCGCCCACGTCATTCCAAGCCACAGGTGAGTCGGTGTGCCATAACATCCCTCCTGCGTCAAAGCTATCGCAACTTCTTGCCTGTTTATGTGCTTAATGACATACATTTGCCTTGATTTAGTAAATCCCACAAAAGGTGTAATATATGGAATGCCTTGCCTGGTAAACCACGCACCAGCAGATGCCCATACCTCTCTATCAAATCGTTGTAAATCGGAATCACATACACATATGTGTGTACACACACACATTCATGATGTGTGTGTGTGGATCTATGTATTGTAAATATGATATCTATCTATATATCTATGTGTGTGTTGTGGCGTGATATATACTACATATCTAGACACACGCACGCACACGCATATATATATATATATATATATATATATATAATATATATATATATATATATATAATATATATATATATATATATTATATATATATGTATATATATATATATATATATATATATATCTTCTATATATATATATATATATATCTCTCTACTTAATACTGTGTATATTATTATACATATACGTTTATTCGTATATATATATGTAGTACTGTATATACCTATATAATATATATCTATAATATATATATATATATATAGATAATATAATAATATATATATCAATATAGTATATGTTATATATCATACTATATTGATATACATATACATATTTAGGTATATCTAATATAATCTTATATATATATATATATATTTATATATAAGACGTTATGTCTATATATACATACATGTCTCTATCTGAATTATATCTATATCTAATCTATCTGTATATCTATATCATCTAATATATCATATATATATATATTCTATGTCTATATATGTATGTTGTATATCTCTACTATACATATCGTATGTATGTGTAAACTATTTGGGTGTATAATATATACTATATCTATATATTTATATTTATATAATATATTCTATTAATAGTATATCTATGTACTATATAATATCTCTATTATAAGATATAGATACTATATATATATCTATATATGTGTGTGTGTGTGTGTGTGTGGGTGTGTGTGTGGTGTGTATGTTGTGTGTGTTGTTATTATAACATATATGTTACACGCGGACACCAGCACACCACAACACGCACACACACACACACACAGACAACATATATTTATATAGATGTGTGTGTGTATATATATATATATATATATATATATATAGATATATATAGTCTATATAATATATATGTGTGTGTGTGTTGGTGTAGTGTGTGTGTATACGGGTATAGAACCCATACATTGCTTGCAGGGGATTGATACTGGTTTTAAACGGCTTGACCTCTTTATTTCTGAGATAGTTGACAACCCACGAATGTAAGAACACGACATGTTAGTTATCGGGTTATAGGGCCGCGCTGAGGTCCGGTCAGCTGCCCGAGAGAGGGCGGAGCTGCTTAGTTGCGTGGCCAGCTTAGCACGAACTCCCGGTCAAACGAGGTCAGATATAAAATGTGACCTCCGCCTCGCTGAAGCGGGTGGTTCTTATTGGGACATTTGGATCCACGTGGAAAACAGCACTGGTCCACTGTAATAGAATAGCATTATCCCCACATCCTGTAACAGAATAGAATTATCCCACTTATATTGCTCGGCCCACCTACTCGCGCCTCGCCTCGAGGCGCCTTCAGGGTGACCTAAACTTGACTGTTCGATCTCGTTTCTCGTGCGTCGTCCTGGTTCAAACTTCCGTGGCTGCCTCGTCATGGTTTGTCCTCATCCGTCCTGGTCCCTGGTGTAATCTGCTCGTCCTCGGGTATCTCACACGTCCTTCGAAAGTCTCGCACGAGGTCCTCCTTGACTTCAATTCGTCTTGACCTCCTCGTAGTCCTGGCCCAGCCTAACTCTGGGCGGCGTTCCACACGTCCTACTACGATCTCGTCGAAGGTCCTTCCTCGCGTCCACACGTCCTCGTAATCTTCATCCGGATCTAACGGGCGTGGGGGGCAGGGGCGGCATTTCGGGGCGGCTGATATCTGGCGCATACGAGCTCCTGAGTTGACCGGATCTGCAGGCTTCCGCCAGGCAACACAATTTCTGGGGCGGACTGGTAACCGTTTTCTGACGAAATCTTAGTCCGTGGGCCTATGGCGATCTTTCCGATGACGTCCTTCTCACAGCATCCCTTCGGTGCCGTGTCATGTCCGACTGCATATAAAGTCGGGGAGCCATAAATCATACCACGTAAGGCCAGAGTAAGAGAAAAAGAAACGGCAACAGAGAATATGGGGTGTAGTTCCACTACCGGTTATTCAGAACAATTTACAGGTTTTTAATGTTGGTTTTTCACTTATTATTCGTCTTTTTTTTTTCATTTTGTGTTTTATTTTCACAAGGTAAAGAAAAAAATAGAAGAGGGAGATGTCAGTAGCGGTCCGCATAGACCTATTTGAACTATCACCGTTTATCTCCTGATAGATATGAATAGATAAGGGGAACGACATCGTCGAGCCGCAAGATTATTTGAACATAGTCGTCACACAGAGTAAGAAATAGATGTACTTGTACACAGACAGCGACAGACAAAGGCGGGCTGAAAAGAATAGATCTTTACGCCGGCACTTAGACAATGGAAAAGGGTCAGTGTCGTTTGTCCTGCGTGTGTGAGTGAGGTGAAGGTGTGTGTGTATGGTGTGTGGTGAACAGCTAGCGTTAATGAGGAGGGACAGCGAGTGACCTCACACAGAGAATGAACTAAACACGAATATTAACGTTCACTATAACAACTGAAAGTAATTTAGGCAATGCTAGCTATTTAAGATTATTTCACTACCACATTGAATTCACATATAAGGATATGCGACAGAAATGTCGCATGAATGAATGGTGACATGAAAAATTTCGCCATTTTTTGATCAAGCAAATCTTCTCGGGGTCAGAAATCTGAACTGCCGGGTACATGTCTAGCTTTGCACGTCATACTTTCATAGAAACTCATTACTGGGTGATCCTATAACCCGAAATCCGTATATGACTGAAGCGACCGAGCCAGGAATATAATATCCTGCTCTCTTCTGCGTATCTGTAATGGGCGCTCCGCAAATTCCCGAAGATAATAAATTTTTCACGATCACACACACGCTTGGGGGGTACCAAAACATGCCAGCGACTTCAAAGGGTGGAAAGGTGTGATTAAAAGCGAATATGATTCTATCTTAAACCCCTAGTCCTACATTAATTAACTGGACTTAACCGCGGGTCACACCGACTCAAGGGAGCCGACGAACGAATAGCTTCGGTTATTGTCACCTACTCTCGAACGACGGAGCGCAGATCTATTAGCGTTTACGCAACCCCGGGCAATATCGGGCAATTCTGTGCACTATGATATTAGGAAGATCCTACGCTATAAACCCAAATAATACAATTTTGTTACCTGCTTCGCTCTAGCGCCGATAGAACGTGTTCACAAAGCAATGTAACATGATATGTTTTTTGCTTCCAATTAGAGGGAACAGTGGTATCTGACCCTACAAACCACGCCGCCCCGACCGGGAAAAGAGAAGTGAGGTCGGTCAAGACAGGTGAATTAACCTTTTTCTAATCCAAAGTGACCACAAAAGAAAGAAAAGGGAAGGTCAGGTCGGCGCGAGGGTTAGGAACTAGATAAATGAAATGAGATTCGTGGATAAGAATAAAAATCACGAACACGGTTAAATTCGTTGCGATGAACAATATAAATCTCTCAAAACGAGAGAAAATAATTAATTAACTTAGTAACGAACGATATTCTGTTTTTTTGATCACTTACTCGATCGCACGGAAATGCGATCTGAGGTGGAAGAATAGTGGAGAACGTGCCATTTGCGTCATTATGCACCTTTTAACCCCACAAAAACAAGCGCTTAACACTGTATGGGAGGAGGAAGGGAAAATACATAAGAAAGGGCCAAACGTGTACTTACGGTGTTTTTTCTTAGCCCATGTCTTGAAGCGGTCGAGCGGATTTTCTTCGGAGATTTGCTTTCATCGCTGCGAGCCGGAAGGCGCAGCGCCACCCTGCCCCCATTATCACGGCTATTCTACTCTAGTACAGTGGCTGACAGGGACGCAAAACCAAACGTACGGGGTGAACAACACGCTCGCGACGCTACGACTTGTCCCTAAAGGGTCAAAGCGCCGCGTGGAGGCACGGTCAGCTGCCGAGAGAGGAGTGAGCTGACCTACCGCGCTGGTCGCTTGACACGAACTCCCCCGGAGGGAGGCGGCAGGTGACGGCTACCGCGTCGGTAGCTTGGCACGACTCCCGTCAACGATGTCAGATTGAAATGTGACATCCGCCCCGCTTGAGAGGGTGGTTCTTTCTGGGCATTTTTGGATTCCACTGGAAAACAGCCACGTGGTCCATGGTAATATAATAGAATTATCCACATCCTGTAACGAAATCAATTATCCACATCTTTAGTTTGTGTGTGTGTGTATATACATATTTATCTAGCTAGATATATATACATATATATATATATATATATATATATATATATATATATGTGTTGTGTGTGTGTGTGGTGTGTGTGTGTGTGTGAGTGTGTGTGTGTGTGTTTGTATACATTATGTGTGTATAACATAATATATATATAATATATCTATATATATATATATATATATATATGTATGTATATAGATGCTACACACACACACATAATTTATAGTTAACACACACTCACACACACACACACACACACACACACACACACACACACACACATACCACACACACACACACACCTATATTTATATCTATATATTATATATATATATATATGATAATATATATATATGTATATCATAATATATATATATAATATATATAGTATATCTATAGTATATATGTGTGTGTGTGTGTGTGGTTTGTACTGTGTGTGTGTGTGTGTTGTGTGTGTGTGTGTATACATATGTATTTATATATATATATATATATTTTTTTTTTCATATATTATATATATATACATAATAAAAAATATATATATGTATATATATATGTATATATATATAACATATATATATATCTATATATAATATATGTATAATATATATATATATTATATATATATATATATATATTATATGCGGGTGTGGTGTGTTTGGTGTGTGTGTGTGTGTGTGTGTGTGTGTGTGATGTGTGTGTGTGGGGTGTGTGTGTGTGTGTGTTGTATACATAATGTGGTGTATACATATATAAGATATATATAATATATATATATCTATATATTATATATATATAATATATTTATATATCTATTATATATATATAATATTAAATATATATGTATATATATGCATATACACCCCGCACATATGTATATAATGGTGCCTCGTACCCTACGACCGGTGTTTTCTATCGTAATATTTTATTTGGCTGTATGTCCTGACGGAGAGGCTCAAGCGGCCAATCACGTTGACTCGGAACTAATCACCAATAACAGAGCGTTAACCAATGAACTTCGTATCCTTCTTTAATGAAAAGATTTCACGATAAAATATGATAAACGTATTTGCAAAATGAAGATTAAAGATGCACATGAAAACAATCATTCATGTTACTTTCCAATAGAGTCTAGCAAATTACATCAATATGAATAATTTTTGTATGTGGTGTAGATATCCTGTATTACTTGTGTATGTGTGTATTGTATTACCACGCACACATACACACACCACACCACACACACACAATCCACACACCACACATTATATAATTATATCTATATTATATATATAATATATATATATATATATCTTTAATAATTAATATTTATATATATATCTAATCTAAGTAAGACCTACCCTAATTTGCAAGTCATGTGGTGTTCACTGTGCGCGCTTGCTTGTAATGTGTGTCATGAATGCAACCATGCCTGAATTTTGCAAATTTGTCCGTGTATGGTCAAGCTCTGGAGTTCACCCTATTAACAAACAAATGCTCTGTCTTGTAAGTTCGTCCGTGCCTGATCAAAGCTATGGGAGTTCTCCCTGGGATACAAAACATTCCACTGCCTTGTGGTTCTAGATGAAAAGGCTTCGGGAGTCAACCCTGAGGGAAAAAATCCCGGATCCACCTGTGACCGCTTGTTCTGGCAACTCCTGCGACCCGCTGGTGGCCAAACTGTATCAGTCTATTCCGTTCCTTTGGGTCCTACATTGCCGTGTAGAAAGGAGCCTGCTGTCATGGGCAACAGCTTGCTCCTCCATTCTTTTGTGCCCAGTGCAGAGACACTATGCGCTCAAGGCGAACATCGACTGAAGGTGTCCGTCGATTAATGCGTGTGTACAATGTGTTTGTGTGTGTGTTTTGTGTGTTCCACATTTTTTGATGTGACTATAGAAAAAATATGAAGATATAGAAATAAAATAATGGAAAATGTTACCAAACTAATAAATGGAAACTATGTGAATTAGAAAACCAAAGAAGACCAGAACGTATATGGAAAATAAACTATTATTGAATGTCAAAGGGGAATCCCCCAGTGTGACTCTCTCACAGACGGGGGCATACCCACCCGAGGGCTTTAACAGCCACTAAAAATATAATTTTAAACATTTTCGGTAAGGGAAGAACGGCTTAAGATATAAAAAAAAAAAAACGTGAAAATGCACTTGGCATTGAAAAAAATAATAAAGCGAAGATAAATAAGGGTTTTTAACAATTAACAGGGTTTCCTGTGTGGAATGGTAAAGTACTGTGGCCACGGCCAAGCACGTACGCCAGTACGAAAGCGCACTCGTTAGGCGGAGGGCGTGAAACGTGATGCGAGAGCAAAAGGAGTGAGTCAAAGAGGCCATATTGTAGCGAGAGATAGGCCAAGGAGATGAAGACAAAAGTTAGAAACGTGAGAGACGCAGCTACAACACCCGGAACGCTACGTGAGATATGTGGAAGATAGTAAAACATTAACCAGCGATTATTGGTCATCAAGCGTGCCTGAACTAGGGGACCTTCAAACTTTTGATTTACTATTACATGATTTTTTTTGCTGATTTCTTATATTTCTTTTCTTTTTTTCATCTTTCTGTTTCTTCTAGACCTGTGTGTAGAATTTGATATAATAACTCTGGACTAGTAATATGTTTCCTTTAGACCATTGTTAAAACCTGCGCACAAAGCTGAGGTATCCGCAGAAGGGTTTGTACTGGTGGAAGGGCCCGGGCTAGTATTTAAGATCAAATAGCAACAACCTTTACACACACACACACACACAACACACAACACACACACACACACACACAAACCATATATATATATATATAATATATATATATCTATAATAATATATATATATATATATATTATATATCCATATATATATAATATATATACATATGTACTATATATATGTGTGTATATATATATATTTTTTTGTTTTGTTTATATCTATACACATCCTTATTCTATGTCTATCAATCCATCCATAGATAGATAGATAATAGATGAATATAGATATGTAATATATATATGTACATATATATATCTTATATAGATATATACACATATATCTATCTATTTATCTTCATGTCTATATATATACATACAAACTGTGTGTATATGTATATATAATATATATATATATATATAATATATATAATATATATATATATATATACATATATGATATATATATATATATATATATAATATATATTATAATCTATTATATATGTGTGTGTGTGTGTGTGTGTGTGTGTGTGTGTGTGTGTGTGTGTGTGTGTGTGTGTGTGTGTGTGTGTGGTGTTGTGCATGTGTGGTGTGTGGTGTGTGTGGTGTGTGTGTGGTATGTATATATGATGTGTGTGTGCATCTAATATATATATAGATTAGATAAATATATGATAGATAGATAGATAGAATAATAGATAGAATAGATAATTTGATAATAGAATAAGTATTATGTTATGCATATGTGTATATATGTTAGTATGTATATATATATATATATATATATATATATATCTATATATATTATAGGAGAGAGACGAAGAGAGAGAGAGAGGAGAGACTGAGAGAGAGGGGGGAGGAGAGAGAAGAGATGGAGAGAGAGAGAGAGAAGAGAGAGGAGAAAGAAAGAGAGAGAGAGAGAGAGAGAGAGTAGAGAGAGCGAGAGAGAGAGAGAGATGTACATGCATATGTTGTGGTATATGTGTGTGTGTGTATATATTATAGATAGATAATAGATAGATAGGGGCCGTGAACTTTCACCTCTATTGCTCCGCCATGGGAGTCCACAGTCCAGTGGTATGTCCGTGCCGGTCCCAATTCAACCCCGAGGAATGGGGAGGTTGACGGCTGGACGGGCTCCGGTCGCACAAAACGTGCCAAACCTAATGAAGATGCTGATACAAAGAGTGGAGGAAGAAAAATCCGCACCGGCGACCCCGACTAGGGATTAAAGCCAGAAAGAAGAGAAGATAGATAGATAGATAGATTGATTGAGAGATAGATTATAGATAGTGTTAGCGACACGAGAGATGGCTTAAGGCGGATAATGAAAGTGGGCCCTTGGCTTTTGGCTTTATTCGCTACAAGCTGAGTGGATGCAAGCTGGGCTCCTTCTTCCTTCTGCCGCGGTATGGCGAATGCCCCCCTTTTCTTCAGCGGCTACATCCTGGGCTGGCGCTTGCTTCCGCGGCTGGAGTTGTCAGTTTATCAGACGTGACAGTGGTTACGTCGCATGGGCTTGCCTCGATGGGGACAGGTCTGTCAGCTGGGAGGTCCTTGAAGTGAGCCATGCCTCCAGGAGTGGAAGGTGCGAAGTGGCATGCTTCTGTGATAAGTTTACTCAGGAGGCAGCGACAGGAAGGGCGCAGCTTGTTCATCCTAGGGACCGATGTTGGAGCAACCACCTTCCGGATGTTGTTTTATATCGCTCGGCCGACCTACAAGGCTCGTCCTCGAGCCGTCTGCAAGTCTGTAACGTTTGAATGGCAGAAAATTACTGTGACGAGGCCAGCGGCCGCTGTTATATGCAGGTCCCTCTCGTGCCTGGACATGCTGTTGAGGCATGAACCGTCAACTGCCGGTCCGAGTAGTAGCGGCGCGTCAAGTGCCACTGTCGGTTGCCATTCGCAACCAGTTTGACCAAGTACAAACCTGTGCATGGCCAATACTCAGGTGGTGTGGGGGGGGGGGTTATGTTTGTTCCCTTGTTTCTATTCGTTCACCGAGGCGACGATGGTGCCTTACGATAGATATAGAAGGAAAGGAAGACGATGAGGATGCCAAGAAGGGTAATGTAGACAGGGTCGCCAAGGTATTGTGATTGTGAGTCGAGGGAATGGTATTTCATCAGGTTGTGGAGTAATCGAAGGCTTGATCTTGGTAGTGTTTACATTAAATGCTGTAGTGGTA
Source organism: Penaeus monodon (assembly GCF_015228065.2). Classification (NCBI taxonomy): domain Eukaryota; kingdom Metazoa; phylum Arthropoda; class Malacostraca; order Decapoda; family Penaeidae; genus Penaeus; species Penaeus monodon. The sequence continues at coordinate 44,656 of NW_023659841.1, read as the reverse complement.
AGCTAAAAGGGGTTATCCCGAGCACTTAGCCTGGTAAGAATTAGTAAGACGCGTGTTGCTGGTTGGTAATCGCAGAAGTATTGAGTTTGGCAAGTGTGGGGTAGTACACATGTGCTGTGATAGTGTGTCATTGGGTTGCATCATGCATTTAATAGTGCCGTTGTAACTTGGAAGAAGTGTAGGACTGATACGTCAGGTAAGGACAGGACCAAAAGGATTGGTGAAAGGGAATCTCCGTCAAAGTGGCAACTGGGAGTTGTTGTTTGATGGTAGACATGAGGGCACTGAACAAGATGGAATGCTCTAACTGGGTTTGTGGTAAGGTGTGGGTGTAGCATCTGAAACGACGTGGTGATTGTCGTAGTACACCATCAAGGAATTCAGGGTATGGAATGGATAGGGACTGACCTTGCAGGGACTTAGGATGTAAGTGGGGGCAGAAGAGAGGAGACATGGGGTCTGTAGTAATGTGAGGGAAATGGGTGTATCGGTATGTTTTGAAATGCGATTAGGTAGGAGGGGTATAGGACGGACCAGTCCACTGGTGTCAGGTAAGAACGTAGATGGTGTAGACAGTGGTTGTGTCTCCAGTTTTAATAAAAGGTTTGGTAGACATAGGGTGACCACTGTTATGAAGTTATGCATATCATGTGGGATATTAAGCCCTGGGAGGACCTCACCACGGGCAGCCATTATTAGGTATGTACTGAACGCTCTACACACTCTGAATTACGTAATAGCTACCTGATAAGAAATACGCTAATACCGAAGTGGGTGAATCGTTGTTCTTAGTGATATCCTTGGATAATGTAGTAACTGTTTCCGCATACTGGCGCATAAGGGGAGAGTGACCTTAACGTTCCTACAATGTAATCTTAATGCATGAACCGAAGATCAATCTTGCCATGACGTTATGTAGGATGATTATAGTCAGCAGAAGCTGTTAAGGGTGTCCTCGTCAATGACTACCAAAAAAGCGTGTGCAAATTTCCACTGCTTTTATAGACCACGGCGAGAGCGTGAAGGGTTACTGGCAGTGAATTTACTCAATCATCTATTGTGGCATTCAGGATTTGAGTGAGAAGCTCTCTCTGTGTACCATCAAAATCTTATCATGATTATGTATGAGCTAGCTCTTTTGAGCTTGGATGGTAGAATGTGGCAAGTGAGATAATTCTAAATAAAGGGTTAGTACTACAGTTATTCTCTAATGATTAGTGCAGGGACGGTTACACCAAGGTCCTCTTATGGCGGCCAGGGACGCTCCGTAAGATTCGCGGTGAGATGGCGCCACTACAGCGAAAGGACAGGAAGAGGACGGGTACTCATCTGCAAGTATAGAGGACTTGGAGTCAGGTGAGGCACTGAATCAGAGAACTGCTTCTACAAAGTGCGTACTACAAGCTTCATTTGGTCAAGTGGACTCCATGTCCTGTGACTCAATCCTTTAACTCCTGCAAGTGCCTTGTTTATTGCGACAAATGTAGCACCTCTGTAGGCCCTCGAAGATAGGGGCTAACTTGGGCATTGGAGCAGTTAGTGGATTTTATGCACCTACAGACAAGTGCACCCACATCATTGCCCCTTCAAACCTTGCTATCTTATGTTTGTTTTGCAATTATTTTGTCCGCTGGAATAAGTTAGCTTTTTCCTTGGCTACGTAAATGCTTTTTGCTGCCTATAATAGTGTCTTTGGCAAGTTTGTCATCATAGTTGGGGTCTGGCTTCGCATCCAAGAGCTGTAGGGAGTCTTTTTGTCATACCAGAATAGCAGGAAATGGGGTTGTCACCGAGTGAGGAATGATAATTGCAGTTAAGAGCTGATTTGGAACAATGTAAATAGAGTCCCACTCATCATCATGGTCATATCATAGTTCTCATTAGTTTAAGATGTCTTGTTCAGTCTCTCTGTGATAGCCATTGGCCTAGGTCGGTATGGAGGATAATTAACCTTTTGACATTCATTAAGCTACATAACTGTGGGAGAGGTTCTTATATACAGAATTCTGTTCCTTATCGATGCTTAGGCTGGCTGGGGGACTGTTATCTGCTATGAATATTGTTATAGAAGGCTCTAGCATGGTGTGAGCTGACTTGTCCGGTACCGGAACAAGCTCACAGTTCTACTGAAATTATCATGAAAACTAGGAATTTACCTGTTTGCCCCTGGGGCTTGGGTATAATCCTGAAAGGGTTATCGCAGATACATTCTGGAATGGGAAGTCAGGGATATCATTACAACAATGCAGGGGCAGGCTGCTGGTTGAGCCCTTGTTAATGGACAGACACGACAACTCTTAACATCGGAAAACTCCCCTGGGATAACCTGGGGAATAAATCTTGACCTAGCACGCTTAAGGCTTTGGAAACCCAGCGTGAGCTGGCTGCCAATGACTCATGGGAGTAGTTAAGGTGAGGGGAACATGCACTCGGGATTACTAACTGTCTATAAATAAACTAATCTTTGGCTTCTCCCTTTCTCTTGGGCATGGACGATCTAAAGAGGAGCCAGAGTTCTCCAGGAAAAATCCCTTCACTGAAGATGGTTTCTTGGGGGTAAAGGGGTAACTTGGGTTAGCCTTCTAGACTTTGATGTGTCCTTTACAATGGTGTCACTTCTCTGCTTTTTCTTTTTATGTCATTAATAATCTAGAGCATCTAGGGTGGGTCAGTTATCAGAACAGGGAGTATACGGGTGCTCGAGATAAGGCGTCTGCAACTTATTGCAGGGCCAGGGGTATACACATCGAGGGTTTGAAACTCTAGCAAATATCCAAATGCCTGGCCATCTACAATGGGTGTCTTGCAAGACATGATATGGGTCAGTGGTGATGGTCCGTTCTTACTTCTATATCATAGCCTAGAATTACTCTCGAAAATTGTTTGCGTGACCATATAACTGCTTAGCAATTCCTGTCAGATGTCGAATAACGCCCCCCCCCCCCCCCCCCCTTCTCAGCAATATTTAAGACTCGACTTGCTTGAAAGCAATGGCTTTAGCTTTTCTTTCGAGATTCTTTGCATAAGTGCGAGCCAATGCCGAACGTTAGAGGCATCAGTTGGCTAAATGAAGGGGCTTGGAAAAATCTGGAAAAGCCAATACCGGCGACTTAATTAACCTACTTTGAGGATTGAAAATGCAAAGTCCTGCTCCTTTCCCAAACAAATTCGGAGTCCTCTTTTTAAGTAGCCGGGAAAGAGTACTTGCAATGAACCAAATGGGTATGAAAGGGTCTATAAACCCTGCCTACCTCAGAAGCTCTTAATCTGATGTTTGATCCCTTAGGGACGGGGTAGTTACTTTATGCTCCTTTACCTTGATCTATTAGTGGAGATTCCGCTGAAGTTACGGTATGACCGCAGAAACTCAGGGAAGAGGCAAAAAAAAAAAAACGGCATTCTGATGGTTCAATGGGGTCAATCCGCTTCACATATTCTACTAAAATCTTCCGATCTTGTTTACTTCCGGTGGCTCGGCACATCCTTCGACACCACCAATAGTTGTCCAGATAAAATGAGTACGTCATTACCAACAGACCACTCATGACACGGGACATTAATCGTGCAAAACTCAATGGGCGTTTTCTTAGTCCAAAGGGAATTCGTGTGAATTCCCCGTGTCCAGAAGGGGTGGAAAGCAGTTAGCTTTGGGAATCAGGGTGCATGGTAACTGATGGAATCCCTTCTAGTCGAGAGTCGAGAAGACGTTGTTGTTAGTCCCAATGTCTTGTAATAACAGACAAGGGGGGGGGGGGGGAGGGAATGGAAATGGCTCAGGAATAGTTATTTGTTTAGTCGTCTGTAGTCAAGAAGAGTCTCATTGTCCCTCTTTCTTGGGTACCATTACATGTGGAGCAACCAGGGGAGTACTTGGGTTATTAATACCTTGCTCAAGTAAGTCCGTCAGTCGCCTTGTCGAGAAGCTAGACGGCGCTATGAGGGATGCGGTACTTGGAATATAGACAGGCTGATCCAGTGGGAACCAGTTCATCTTATTTTTAGGAGATCAGTCTTGCCAAGGGGTTCGAAACTCAGAAGGCAATAGGGAGGGATATCACGGAAGAGGCAGACAAGATTCTCATAACCCCTCATCAAAATCTGGGGAGGGGATAGTCGAGAGTGTTTTCATGAGATGGAGGGAGAATGACTCGCACAGAGTGGGCTGGTTTTGAGTGGTTGCAGTGAAGCAGGTGGTGGTAGTTCCATGACTTCACCTTTATCTATTCATAATCACTATGTACTCGGGGTGTATTGTGAAGTCGGATTGGGTAGGAGTTAGGTTTAATCAGTTGAGGAATGTCTCCCCTTCAGATGGAATAAAGTGCTTGCAAGATGCAATTTCCCTTAACACGAGATCCTTCTGGCAAGACCAGTATGCGCCCTCATTTCCGATTGTGTTTCAACACTGACAGGCATGTCGGTAAATGAGGAATGGTGGTCATATTTCCTTACACGAAAGTGTAATCCGCTGTCTCCCATAGTCCATGTGAAAAGGGCCCCAAAATGTGTAGTAGTAGCTGGGGTAAGACAAGGGGGGGTATTATGGAGGAGGGCAGCACGAAGTATCTTGTTCCAAAGCTTGGGAGGTGGGTGCTTACTTGTAACAAAAGGGCGGGGCTTCTCTGGCACCTTGGCTTGGGACATGCTTGGGGAGGTCAGTGGTGTTTGGGGTGGTGTTTTGTTGAGGGTAATATCTGTCCCAGTTAATTGACTAGAAATTGAGTCTTTTGTTGAGTACTTATGAGGGGGCTGAGTGCATCATAACTGTAGCGAGAGTCCACATGGAGGAAGGCTGAACGAGGGAGAGAAAGCTTGCATTTAACTTATTCTGTTTATTCCAGGATCATGCAATCCTGTACGCCAGAGAAACTCATGGCCCAGGAGGAGATCCCAGGGACCGTATGGACTCGTAACGATAAATGGATGGAGAAACGAAATCCATCGAACTAATGTCAGTCTCGTTTTCCTTCCTATTACCCTCAAGACTGTTACCAGAACACCACGTACAGACCAGCGGGGAGGTTGATCTGAGATCTAACCAAACCTGCAAAGTGTTGAAGCGGACCCAGACTGCAGACGAACCACTATCTAAGAAGAAATTGCTGGTTTACCATTGAGGCTGCAGGAGCCTAGGGGGGTCGATTGCAATGGCTAGAAGTAGCAGAGGCTATTATTGAGTACGGAGTCCCATGGGCTTTGCAGATTTCTGCATCTGGGGAAGGTCTGCTGGGGGTGTATCTTGGGGGTCTTCGAGAAGTTCCTCTAAAAAAATGGCTGACTTTTGTGTTTTGTGGTTGCTACTACGCGTCTGCTTTGTTATAAACCTTGTGTTATAGCACTCTGTTCTGTATAATCTTTGCATTGATACCATGGGTGTCCATAAATTTTGTTTGTGGATGGGCATACAGGAATGTGACGGCAGTCGCGAGAAAAATGGCCATGATGTAACCTTTGTGGCAGACAGACTTTTCAGGGATCCAAATTGGTACAGCAGGGGTCTAAAGATAGGACGAGGATTGGGTGTTCTGATACGGTGAGTTTCCGGGTATCAGTAAAGTCCTGGCAATCTGCGGGGGTAGTAACTGGACCCGAGGGTTAGGGCGGGCAGGTAAGGGCAGGAGGGCGGGTTGGGATGGCGTGTTGGCACCGAACGAGTTCAGTGATGATTGGGGATGGGGAGGAGGGGTCGGTTTTGGGCACGAATAAAGAAAGCGTTGTTACATGCACGTCCTTGCCGGCAACTTCTTAAACTGCCTTAGACTAATGTCCGTAGTTCAACAACGTATCTATCTTTCCTATTTCACGCCAAACTTTCTCCTGCACAAATGGGGTGAGTGTGATGCAATACGGCTGAATTGAAGTAAAGCCATATATTCAGTGTGAGTGCGTATCACGAAATGGCTCCTTTGATTGTTTGAAAGGGAGTTGTCTGGGATGGAGAGAGCCCCTTTTCACTGCAGTCTAAAACGCGATACAATGGGCGCGGAGGTCCGTGTAATAAATGACTGAGCCGTAAGCTAAAAATCCTGGCGATCTGTAGTACTGACAACCTGAGAGGGCCTGAATGAATGCCAAATTCCTTGCTTAACAAATTCCCACGAGGGGTTAGGTTGTTGGTCGAAAGCATGAAACGCTTCGGTCCTAACCTTTGTGAGGTAAGTCAAGACTGAATGAACAGCATTTAAACATTTCTTATCGGACCCGTTTGTCTATCTCGTGTCCCCGTTGCTACAATAAATTCCTCAGTTTCCTTGATCAGGAATCCCTATGTCAGTTTTAAAGCTGCCTATCAAACTTGGTAACAACCGAATAGGGCTTGAGGAAGCTTGGGTTAGTGGTTTGCGGGAGGAGTCTGAAGGCATTGTGGAGAGAGGAAAATGTGAGGTGCACGGGGACGAGGGGTTGTAGGGGAATGGGAGGCGGAGGTGTCTAACGTTCGGTAAAAGAGAGTCACTGGTGAATGTGCAGTGTCGTTTTTGCTTGGTTTGTGGGTTAAAATTCTTTTCTATACCAACTAATAGCTGTCATCTATTTCCAAGACAGACTGTGCTCGGCTGCGTGTGAAAGGTCGTGTTGTGTGATTGGACTATGCAGTAACAAGCGGAGATCTGCGCGTCAGGGTAAGGTTCAAGGCAAGGAAGGAATTATCACTCAGAGATTTTTAATTAACAGAGGGAACGTGAAAAGACGAAGTCTTAAAGGGGAACAGGTAACTTATCGATAGGCGTTCGGGAGGGTAGTAAAACTGGCCAGACACAAATGGACTTACCCGAACGGAGGCGTGGTCGGCGACAGACGTGTCGGCATGTAGCGTAGCGCTGCAGAGCAGTCGGCAACTATCGGCGTTGTGAGTCTCGTGGCACCGCTGCCATCAATGTGAGCGACACGAGAGATGGACTTAAGGCGATAATGAAGTGGCCTTGTGGCTTTTGGCTTTATTCGCTACAAGCTGATTTGATGCAAGCTGCAGCTCCTTCTGCGGGTATGGCTAAATGTCCCCTTTTTATTCAGGCGCTCATTTGGGCGGCGCTGGCTTCCGCGGCTGGAGTGTCAGGTTTATCAGACCGTGACAGGGGGGTAAGTCGCTGGGCTTGCTCGAAGGGGGACAGGTTAGTCAGCTGGGAGGTCCTATGATGAGCCGGCTCATGATTGGAAT
>NW_023659841.1:7500-25000 GCF_015228065.2 Penaeus monodon | reverse complement strand
ATCTATCTATATATATCTTAATATTTATTATATGATATATATCTATAATATATATATATGCATATAGTATATATTATATATATATATATATATATATGTATACACACACACCACACACACACACACACACACACACAGGACACACACACACACACACACACACACCAGATATATATATTATTATATATATATATATATTTATATATATATATATATATCTATGCATATTATTATATAGATCTATATGCTATATTATATCTATATATTATATATATATATATCAAATACATATTGATATGTTATATGCTAAACATATTATATATTAAAACAAAAAAAACAAAAAAAAAAAAAAAAATATATATATATATACATATATATATATATATCTATATATATATGTACTATTATATATTTTGATGGGTGTGTGGATGTGTGTGTGGGTGTGTGTGTGTGTGTGTGTGTGTGGTGTTGTGTGTGTGCGTTGCGTGTGTGTAGTGTGTGTTTGTATATGTAATATACATATACATACGTACACATAATATATTATATATATTATATATATATTAGTATATATCATAAATATATATACCAACTATATATATAATACACACCCACACACATACCTACTTGCACCCACACACGCACACACACACACACGCACCCACACCACACCCACACACACACACACACACCACACCACACACACACACACACACCACACACACACACGCACACACACATATTCTATCTATCTATCGATCTATCTATCTATCTAATATATATATACTAAATATAATATATATATATAATATATATATATGTATTATATAATTACATATATTATATATATCTTATATCTATAGATATATATATATATATCTATATATATATCACAATCTATATATATATCTCATTTATTTATCTCTATAAGCTATATATCTCTCTCTCATATATATACTCCCTATATACTCATACTATATCTGTAGATGTCTCTCTACATATCATATGATCATCAGGGGCCTAACGCTGACGGGAGCGCATGGCCGCATCTCACTCCACTTCCCGCCACGAGGACCCCCGTGCGAGTTTCAGGCAAGCCCCCGCCCATCTCTAATCCTCGCGAAAGTTTCGTCGAGCTGCCCAAGCTATGACCTCCCGGGTCGTCCAAAGGCCTCCTCCACCAGGGTTGTCTCGCAAATAGCACCTGATGGGCAGGGTCGTCCACAGGGAAACGAGATAGTACCCTATGTCCTGAGTTGGCGATCCCGGATTATGCAAGTAACAGTCCTATACAAGTCTCACGGTGTAACCGCCGGTTGGACATGTCCTGGCCAACTGTTACCCCAGGTTCCGGACAAAGGGACTTGTTACAAAAGGCATCAAGAACGAGACTCTAAGGCCTTATATACGTCCAGGTTTCGCTTCCAAAGAGCAAAACTGACAGTATCAGGGCCCCGAAGACACGCAGCTTGGTCCTTCTGTATAGGTACCGCTCTCCAAAAGCTCTTGTTTTCAATTTTTGGGTCCTGTTGCCAGGGCCCGTCCGTCTATGACTTCTTGGTTGACAGCCCGAGATAGGATACACTATCAAAATATGTAAAAAATCTCTGTAAAATCCTCGCGCAAACATGGATCGACTGAACGGGGTTCCCCCAAAAGGCCCCCCAAAACCGAATCTTGGTCTTGGTCCAAAGGGCCCCCAGGCCTAAGGCTTTCCATTGCAAAAGCATCAAGAGCCGCCACAGTGACTCCAAGGACTCAGATGGATGGCAACTCACGGCAAAGTCAAGGTCTGAGACCTTGATATTCCAGTGTTGCTCCACTTTACTTGGCTTAGTAGCTTTTACCATTAATCAGTCCATAAAGGTGTTGAAAAGTTTTGTGCAAGGCACCGCCTTGCCTCATCCCTGATAACAGGGAAAAAGTTCGACAGACCCTCACCACACTTTAAGCACTTTCAGACCAGTATAAAGGCTTGCTATTAGGCCAATAATCTGCAAGTATAAAGATATGAATGAGATGAATATCTTCACAATACAAGAAGTATATGACCGGTTTCAATGTATTTTGCGAAGACACAATGAAACCGGTCAAATACATCTCTTGTATGTGAAGATATTCATTCTCATTCTACCTTTTAAAATTTTCTGTCAATATGAATAGGTTCATCCAATATCTGCATGGGAAATTTCCCCTGAGTCTCGGGATCTCCCATAGCGATTCCCGATGCACCGAGTCAAACCCCTTCTTGAAGTCGATGTAGGCTGCAAACAACCCACGCCCAAAAACTCACGACAGCGTTCCACAATTATCGAAGCGCTTGTATTGTCTTTTGTGGACTTGCCAGGAGTAAATCCAGACTGCTCTGGTCTCTGATCCCTCATAGGGGGTTGCGTATCCGTTTCAGAAGAATGTGGGCGAAAACCCTTTGCCTGGTATGCTGAGCAGTGAAATGGCCCCGGTAGTTTCTACAATCCCTTTCCCCTTCCAGAGAGGGATGATCACGCCCCTCAGCAGGTCAGGGGGAATGTACAAGACTGCAGTGGCAGTCAGGAATGTATGCAGGGCCCGAGCCATAAGTTCACCCCCAGCCTTTAGAGTTCAGCAGGGATATCACATACGCCCGCAGCTTTCCCACTCTTCAGCTTGGAAATCGCCAGCCTAACCTCCGTTAGGTAGGAGGTTTCTCGTTTATGGGTGGGTCCGGCACAGGGATTTTGACATCGCTTGCATCCAAGCTAAATGTTGGAGGGTTTTACCTGGTACAACTGCTTTAAAATGCTTAGCCCAACGTTCACGAACCCCAAATGATCTAGATGATCCGTCCATCCGCTGATCGGACTGAGTCATCTGTGAGGAGGGCTTAGGGTTTAGCTTACACAGGGGTTGGCAGGCAGGGGGAAGGTCTTTACCAAGAAATGGCCTTCAACCTCCTCAGCAAGATTCCTGATGAACTGTTCCCTTTTTCCCTTCTCAGCAGTGTTCGAGCCCCACGTACCATGGAGCGATGCAAGACTTGATTACCATTCAGCCGAGCCATGCGACACGTTTCAGTGGCCTCTAATGTTTCCAGGGAGATGGAATTCTGCCTTGCCGTCGGGCGTACGCCAATGGGCTCCTGGGCTGCTTCGAGTGTTACGCGCTTGAAGAGCTCCCACAGGTAACTGGTTCCCTCGGTTGTCGATTCGTGAAACGGTCAGAGACTGCTATATATTAATTTTATATAATATATATTATATATATAATATATATTATTATAATATATATATATTATAATTATACATATGTTTTTAATTCATTATTTTATCGTGTGTTTATATATGTATGTATCTATTTAATACATATGTATTATATGATGTTATATACACACATACTACAACATATATATTATATATATATATATATATATATTATATATTAATAATTTTTTTTATTTTATATACCTGTACATACAATACACAAAACCACGCCCCACAACACACACACACACCACACACACCAGACACACACACACACAAACACACACACACACACGCACACACACACACACACCAAAAACCCCAACACAACACACACACGCACGCCGCCGCACACACAATACAGAAATGAAATATATTGGTATAATTTGTAATATAATATATACAATGTTATATACATATATTTAATTTTCGTGTGTATAATGTTTTTTGCATTTATATACTTGTTAAAATATGATATATTACCACATTCTACACACATACATAATACTATATATATATATATATATTATATATATAATATATATATATATATTACAAAATACATACACACAAATGTATGATATATATACATATATATGTAGTATATACATCATATATACATATAAACATCCCCCATATATATATATATATTTTTAATATATATATAATATATATATATACATAATGTACACACACACAAACACCACACACACACACCACACCATATATATATTAATATATAATATAAAAAATAAAATAATAAAAAAAAGGGGAAAAAAAAGTATAAATAAAAAAAATTTATAATAAAAAATAAATAAAAACAATAAAACAAATTAAATATATATAATAATTTTATAAAAAATTTAATTATAATATGTATATAAAAATAAAATAAAAAAAAAAATAAAAATATACAAAACAGTAAAACCACAACACACACACACACACACACACACACACCACACACACACACACACCCACACACCACCACACACACACAAAATATATATATATATATTATAATATATAATAATATAATAATATACATAATAATATATATATATAATATATAATAAAATATTAAATATAAATATATAGATATACACACACACACAACACACACATATAAATATAATATATTAATAATATATATTTTAATATATATAATATATTATATATAACTAAAATTATATTATATATATATTATATATATATTATAATATATATATACATGTAAATAATACAATACATATTTATCTTTATGTAGAGGTGTGTATTCTATATGTATATATATATAATTTTAAAATATAATTATATAATTATTATATTTTATAATATAAAATATTAAAAAAAAATTTTATTATATTGATTTTTATTTTATATATAATATTATATATATTATATATATATATATAATATATATATATTATATATTATATATATAATATTATATGCACACACACACACACACACACACACCACCCCAAACCACCACACACCAATATAATATAATATAATATATATATATATATATATTATTAATATATATAATACATATAAAACATAATACATATATTTTAAAACATACATATATATATATATATATAATATATATAATATATATTAAAATATACATTTATTAAATATATATATAATATATAATATATACACTCTACCACAACACAAACACACACACCAACACACACCAATAATATATATATTGTGTGTGTGTGTGTGTTTTTTTTGTGTGGGGTTGTGTGTGTGTGGGGCTTAGACACTACATATGTATATACAATGTGTATAGCTCAAAATATTTACTTATATAATATATACATTATATATATATATATTTATATTATTAAATAAAATATATTATATATAATATATGATCATAACATCAAGGGGCAACGCGTGGGGGCATGGCCGCGTCCCCCCTGGGCCCTCTCTAGCTCTTCAGCCCGGGTTGAGCTGCCAAAGCCGCCCCCAGTCAGTCTCACGTGCAGCTGTGGGTTTGGGCCATAGGGCCCTGCCAACTGTACCCAGACCGGCGAAGGACTTGGGGACAAAAGGCAAGGCGAGACTCTGATCACAGATAGAGTTCAGGTTTCACTTCCATAAAGAAAAACGGGCATGTAAGGGCCCTTTAAAAGAACGCTGCATAGTACCGACATCTCCCAAAAGCTCTTTTTGATCGAGTTCAGGCTCCTGCTGACAGACCAATCTGTCACTGACTGCTTTGGGCTCACCGCAAGCATGAATGATGAAAAGGATTCCCCTAACAGGGCCCCCCAAACCGAATCTTGGGGTGGTCCAGGGGGACCTCTAGGGCCCCCGGGCTTCATGCTTGCTAAAGCATCAAGAGCCGCCCCCAATGATTCCAGAGACTCAGATAGGATAGCAACATCATCGACAAATTCAAGGTTGTGACCTTGATATTGCCCGGTTTTTCTCCCCACGACTTTGGGTAAAGTTCTCCCCCACCATTTTATGCGGGGTTTAAAACGTTGGGGCGAGGACAAAGCCTTGCCCCACCCCCGAATTAACAGGGAAAAAGTCGACAGGCCCCTGCCCCATTTATTTGGTTTTGTGTGGGGTTTTGTAAAACTTTTACATACTCGTGGGCGCGCGGTGTGTGTGTTTGTGTGTGTGAGGGGAGTGAGGGGTGAGTAGTGATGAGGAGAGTGAGTGCGTGCGTGCGTGCGTGCATGCGTACGCGTATAAATGTAAAAAACATATGCTTAAGTGCCATTGCAGAATTTTTAATAATTGCTAACACTTGCTCCATAAAACTTTAACTGGACCTTTCGCAACGCTCGCTCCGTTTAAGTACCTTTTTTACCTCAAAATTTCCGTGTGACCGGGGTTTAAAATACATTGTTTAGTCCACGAAAATTTTATGGATTCATATTGGGTTTTCCCCTTTTTATGTGTGTAAAACACACCCCCACACACACACCAAAACAACACCACACACAACCCCCACACACACACACCATATTTGATACACACCACACACACAAATGTATACACACACACACACACACACATTATGTTCACATACACCAAACCCCAAATAATATGTATCAATACACACCACACACACACACACACACACAACACACACCACACACACCCCACACACACCATATTTTTAAAATTATATATATAATAATATTATATAAAATATATAAAATAAGATTTGTTTGAAAACCGAGCGATCTGTTCTGGAAAGTTGGGTTTGAACCCCTTCCAATGTTCTATAGCAATAATCTGAATCTACACTGCCCGGGACTGTGTTACCAAAGGTCAGAGGAACCACAGATTCCCCGGCCCAGCAAAGACCCAAATGAAGGCCCAGAGAAGCAGGGGATGACCTGGAAAAAATTTTGGCCCCCTCAGCACGGGCCCTTCGCTCCCCTCAGCCCTCGTGGCAGTCCCCTTTAAAGGCTCTGTGTGGTGGTCCGGGGTCATTTCAGACCCCGGACATTTTAACCGCTTTAAAAAAGCACAACAAAAAACAAAGAAGCTAAAAAAGAGAAATATAAAAAGAGAACTAAAGAACTAAAGAAAATAAGTAAAAGTAAGAAGCAAGAAGAAGTAAAAAGTAGCTAAGAAGAGAAGTAAAAGTACTAGGTTTCCCCCCCCACCACCAATCATGATTCATGAAAGGGTCATAGAACTTGCCCATGACTTTGTTTAGACTTTCAGAGTTTTAGTTCATAGTTTAGCTGGAACTAGAACTAGGAATTTAAAAACCCTAATGGGCCCCTTTGATGATGATTCATTGCAAAAATATTTAATAAATAGCAGTGTATCCCACCTATTTTTGAATACATTTCAAATTTTTGATATTCTTTATACATAAGCTGGTCATTTTCACTTTCCCAGTAAAAAAGTTTCAAAAAAAAAATATTAACATCTGACATAATCACAAGATACCCCCAATTGCTGCCTGGTTCAAATTTCCCCGCCCCCCAGGGTGGTAACCCCGGCCATTTTCCCTTTCACACAGGGGGTAACTTAGAAGCAAAATGAAACAGACAGTATGTCACACCCAAAAATTCCTCATAACAAAAGAAATCAAACCAAAATTTTAAATTAATTCATACAAATACAAGTTTTTTCACTCATTTTAAAAAAAATTTAAGCAAAGAGAGTCTTTAAGAAACCCACAAAATTTCCCAAGTTTCCAAGTAATTTTAGAACAAAACGAGGGGCATGGCCTTCATTAAAAAATGTTTTAAACCGACCGCCTTTTAAAGAAAAGAAAAGGAAAAAAAAATTAAGCAAAAAAAAATTTTCCTGAAAGTCAGACAAATTGTGTTATGACTTTTCCGGGGTTGGCAAGCCATGGTTAATGACTTTTTATGAAAGACTTGCCGAAAGAGAGAGCTTTTTTAATTCACACGTGACGAAAAATAATGGTCTATAATTAAAGATTTTTTCTTCCGCATTTACTAATGAGCAATGAAAGTAGTAAAAAATTATGAGGGGGGCTAAATTCAACCGAAAAATAAAAGGAGGGGAAAATAGAGAATGAAGGATAAGAGAGGGAGAGGAAGAAAGAGCATGGGCCCAAAGGGAAAAAGGGGGTTTCTACACACCCCAACACAACATAGGTTTTATCAATACATATGGGGGTTTATATACATATATATTATTTATATTTATATAATTTTAAATATATTATATAATATATATGATTATATATATTATATTCATTTTAATATATATATATATATATTATAATTATATAATATATATAAATATATATATTATATTGGGGGGGTGGGCCTTGCCGTCCCCCCCCCCCCCAGAATACCCTCTGGCAACGTCTTGTAAAGGGAAATGCGGGGGGGGGGGTTTTGCCCCCTCCCCCCGCAAGAAAAGGGGGCTGGGGGTCCGCTGGGAGGGCAAAATGGGGGGTGCAGGATTGGAACGGAGTTATCGCCCCGCCTGCCCCCCCGGGCAGGCCCCAAACCCACCAAAAAGCTTGGGGGGGGAAAGCCCTGGGAAACCCCCAAGGTGGATGGGTGGTCCCACAGCCTACCGACCCCCTTTTCGGGGGCTGGTTGGCGGGGGCGGCAGAGGTGGGTGCACCGGAGTGACCCCCGAGGTTTAAAACCTCAGGCGGTTTTCCCCGGGTAGGCGCTTGGAACTTTTCCGGTCCTTGCGGCAGGATGGCGGTTCCCTCTGCTATCGGGGGAATTAAGGACGGGAGTTGAGGTGGTGCCCTCTCAGGGGTGAGAAGACCTGGTAGCAGCACGATCAGTGGGGTGGTTACACCTACAAATGTGGGGCCGCAGCGTGGTCACCACCCCAGGGTGTAGCCATACCATCTCCGTCGACTTCAGCCTGGGGGTAGTCAGGAAACCGGTTTGTGAGGGATCAGGGCATTGAGACTGAAGCTGCTTTGGTTTCTTTTTCCTCATTGGTATAGCTCCTCCCGATGTACAAAAACCGATGTGAAAGAGGCGTTCTACCCCAAACTCGCATCTTGGCAGACGTTTGCCCCCGGCGAGACTTTCAATGATTAGCCGACTCAATGCGGTTCCGGCTGTCCCCCCGACTGGCTACGAAGGTCTGTCGGCCCCATGGTCGGGAGCTGACCCCCGCGGAGAATAGCCCCCTTCCCGGGACTTTGCTAGTTCCCAAAAATGAGGATCTCTGGCTCCTGGTACCAGCGCTCCAATGCATGCTGGACTTGGGTACAGCATAGGGGTAATGTGGCCAGGAGAGCCCACATTCTTGTCAGCACGCGGGGGGGACCTCCAGAACGGGGGGTTTACCGGGAGTGCGATTCTGTGCCCCGACCATAGGCGCTTGTGGCTACCCTGCGGGTCCATTCAAAACCCCCCGTCCCCCCAGTGGCCACCCAAAGGGGTTTTTTCACGGGGACAGACTAAGGGAGGGAGTGGCCCGGGGTTTCGCCACGGCGTCCTGACTGCTCGAAACCAGCAACCGAGGATCCGTTGCTTGTGGGACCTTCAAGGGTACACCGAACAGCTCAGGAGTCCTTGGCAACCCCCAAGGACAAGGCAGAATACCACTCCCGGGAGACATTAAGGCACTGAAGCGTTCCAAGGCTCGGCTGAAGGGGAATCAATCTTGCCATTCCATGGGGTAGGGCTCGGACACTGCTGAGAAGGGAAAAAGGAACAGTTCTCAGGAATCTTGTGAGGAGCAAAGGCCTTTTCTTGGTAAATGACCTTCGCCTGCCTACCAAGCCTGTTGGGGGAAGTTGAATCACAGAAAGTTTTACATCCCTTGGTAGCGTAGCCATACGCCCCAAACCCAGAGATATGGACTACGCTCCAAAGGGTATGTAAAACTTTCTGTGACTCAACGTCCTCGCCGAAAAGATGGATCAAACTGAAGGGTTCCCCTAAAGGCCCCCAAAGTCCTGAATCTTGTCTTGGCCAGGAGACCTCTAGGCCCTGGGGGCTTCCCCTATTGCAAAATGCATAAAAGACCCGCCAAATTTGACCCCAAGGACTCGATAGGATGGCAACATCGTCGGCAAAGTCAAGGTCCGTTTTTAAATTGCCTAGTTTTGCTCGCACTGATTTTGGCTAGTAGCTGCCCTTTATCCAGCCCACACAAGTTTGAAAATGTGGGTGAACCACACAGCCTTCCTCACCCCTAAATTTAAAGGGGAAAAAGTTCGAAAAAAACCCCCACCACCTTTACAGCACTTTCAGTCCAGTATAGAGGCTTCTATCGGGCCAATAATCTTGTGGGAAATTTCCCCCCTGAGCCTAGGATTCCCTAGGTTCCCCCATGCACCGAGTCAAAAAGCCTTCTTGAGTCGATGAGGCTGCAAACATCCCACGACCAAACTCACGACGGCGTTTCCCCAAAAAATTCCCCGAAGCGCTGTATCGGTCTATTGTGGACTTGCCAGGGTAAATCCCGACTGCTCCCGGGCTCTGGTGCCCGTAGGGGGTTGCGGATCGTTTCAGAAGAATGAGCGAGAAACCTTGCCTGGTATGCTGAGGTGTAATCCCGGGAGTTTCTACGTCCCAAAGATCCCCTTTCCCCTTCCAGAGAGGGATGACCACGCCCCCCAGCAGGTCGGGGGGAATGGTACCCGACTGCCAAATGGGGTCAGGATGTATGCAGGCCCCCAGCCATAGTTCACCCCCAGCCTTTAGCAATTCAGCAGGGATATAATATGCCTGCAGCTTCCCATCTTTAGCTTGGAAATCGCCAGCCCAACCTCTGTTAGGGGAGAGGGGGCCCCGGGGGTGGGTCGGCACAGGCACTGAACATCGCTGCACCAAGTAAAATGTTGGAGGGTTACCTGGTACAACTTTTAAAATACTCAGCCCCCAAAGTTCACGAACCCCAAAATGATCTGAGAGATCCGTCCATCCGCTGATCGGACGCAGTCATCTGTGAGGAGGGCTTAGGGGTTTAGTTTTCTCGGTTGGTAGGCAGGGGAAGGTCATTTACCAAGAAAAGGCCTTCGACCCCTCAGCAAAATTCCGATGAACTGTTCCGTCCCTTCTCAGCATGTCCCAGCCCCAGCACCATGGAAGACGCAAAACTTGATTCCCCTTCAGCCCAGCCTTTCGCACGCTTCAGTGGCCTCTAAGTCTCCAGGGGGATGGTATTCTGCCTTGTCCTTGGGCGTATGCCAATGGGCTCCCCGAGTGCTTCGAGTTTAGCGCTTTTAAAGGACTCCCACAGGCAAATGGATCCGCAGGTTGCTGGGTTTTTGAGAATCATCAGAACGCGTGGCGAACCCACGGGCACACTCCCCCTCCCTTTTCTGTCCAAGTTAAACCCTTAGGGTGGCCATGGAGGGGGGGGAGTTTTGAAGTGGACCCGCAGGGTAGCCAAAGCCCATTGGTCGGTGCCACAGAATCACACTCCGGTAAACCCCGCAGTTCTGGAGGGTCCTCTATCGCGTCTGACAAGAATTGGTCGATCTCCTGGCCCCCTTACCCCTATCGCTGTACCAAGCCAGCGATGCGAGTTGGACGCTGGTACCAAAAAGCCAAGATCCTATTTTTTGGGACCTAGCAAAATCCCGGAGAAGGAGGTATTCTCGCTGCTGGGATCAGCTCCCGAGCCATGGGGGCCCGACAGAATCTCGTAGCCCGCTCGGGACAGCGGGTACCGCATTGAAAGTCGGTAGACAAGTGAATGTCTCCCGGGGGGGTCTCTGCCACAGATGCGAGTTTGGGTGAAAGCCTCTTTCACACGGTTTTATGTACATCGGAGGAGCGTATACAGCAATAAGAGACAAGAAGCCAAAAACATGCTTCAGTCTCAAAACCATAACGCACAACCGGGGTTTACCTCGACTACCGCAGCTGAAGTCGACTGGAGATGGTATGGCTACACCCTGGAGGTGGTGACCATCGCGCGGCCCGACCATAGTAGGGTAACCACCCCACTGATCTGCTGCTACCAGGTCTTCTACCTCTGAAGGGCAGCCCCCCTCAACTCCCCTCCTTCAATTCCGCGATAGCAAAGGGAACCGCTCATCCTGGCAAGGACCGGATTTCAAGCGCCTACCCCGGAAAGCACGCCTGAGGTTAAGCCCGGGGGTCACCCGGGTGCACGCCCCTCTGCCGCCCCCGCCAACACAGCCCCCGATAAAGGGGGTCGGTAGGTGGGGACCACCTATCCACCGTGGGGTTCCCGAGGCTTTCCCCCCAAGCTTCTTGGGGGGTTGGGCCTGCGGGGGGCAGGGGGACGAGTAACTTCTCGTTTTCCAAACCCGCACCCCGAATTTGCCCTCCCGCGGGACCCCCAGCCCCCCCTTACTTGCTGGGGGGGAGGGACAAACCCCCCCCCCCCAGTTTCATTTTTCAGGACTTGCCAGAGGGTCATTCTGGGGGGAGGGGACTGGAAAGGCCCCCTCCCCAATTTAATTTTATATATAATATATATATATATATATATTATATTATATATATATGAATTAAAAATATATAATCATATATATTTTATATATACAATATATAAATATTATATATAATATATTATATGTATATAACACATAATGTATATGTATTAATACAATGTGTGTGTGTGTGTGTGTGAAAACCCAGCCTTTTCCCTTGGCCTAGTCTCTTTTTTCCTCTCCCCTCTTTATCCTTTATTCTCTATTCCCTTTCCCTTTTATTTTTCGGTTGAATTTTGCCCTCCGTCATTTTTTTACTACTTTCATTCTCATTAGTAATGCGGAAACGAAACAAACTTAAATTTTTTTGACCATTAGTTTACAGTCCGTTGAATTAAAAAAGCTCTCTCTTTCGGCAAGTTTTCATGAAAAGTCAAATCATGAGTTCCCAAATGCCCGGGAAAAAGTCATAAACAAAATTTTTTGTCTGACTTTTCAGGAAAATTTTTTTTTGCTTAAATTTTTTTTTTTTTTTTTTTTTTTTTAAAAGGCGGTCGAAGTTTAAAACAGTTTTTAATGAAGCCATGCCATGTGCATTGTTCTAAAATTTTAATTTGGGAAGATTTGGGAAAATTTTTTGGGAGTTTTTTGAAGCTTCATTGGCTTAAATTTATTTTTTTGAGAATGACAACAACATTGTAGTTTTATGAAGTTAAGTATAATTGGTTTGATTCATTGTTATGGGACTTTCTTGGTGTGACATACTGTCTGTTTCATTTTTGCTTCAAAGTTCCCCCGTGTGAAAGGGAATGGCCGGGGGTTACCATCCATGGCGGGGGGAGGAAATTTTGAACGGGGTCAGAAAATTTTTGGAGGTATCTTTGATTAATTGTCAGAGTTAAATTTTTTTATGAACGTTTTACTCGAGAAGTGCAAATGACAAGTTATGTATAAGAATATCTAATTTGAAATGTATTCAAATATAGGTGGGATACCTGCGATATTTATTAAATATTTTGCAATGAATATCATCAAGGGCCCATTATTTTAAATTTCCTAGTTCTAGTTACCACAAAACTATGAACTATAACTGCTAAAAGTCAAAAACGAATCATGGGCAAGTTTTATGCCCCTTTTCATGAATCAGCTGATTTGGTGGGGGGGAGAAATGAGTATTTTTTACTTCTCTTCTTTAGTTACTTTTATTTTTTGCTTTTTATTTTTTATTATCTTCTTTAGCTTTTTTAGTTCTTTCTTTATATTCTCTTCTTTAGCTTTTTGGTCTTTGTTGCTGCTTTTTTTTTAACCCGGGGGGTTACAATGTCCGGGCTCTAAAGTGACCCGCAGCACCAAAACAGACCCTTTTAAATGGCTCCCACGAGGGCTGGGGGGAGCAAAAGGGCCCGGCTGAGAGAGGCCAATTTTTTTCAGGTCATCCCCCTGCTTCTCGGGGGCCCCACTTGGCAGTCTTTGCCAGGCCGTAGGTGAAGTCTGTGGTTCCTCTGACCCTTTGGTAAACCCAAAGTGCCGGGACAGTGTCAGATTCAGATTATTGCATTGAACTTGGGAAGAGGTTCAAACCAATTTCCCCAGAACAATCGGCTCGGATTCAAACAAATCTTATTTTTTAATAATATTATATATTTTATATAAAATTTTATATAATAAAATATAATATAAAATTTTTGGGTGTGTGTGTGGTGTTGGTGTTGTGTTTTGTGTTAGGTGTTACATATATATGTGTGTGGTGGGTGTAGGGTTTTTAACATATATGTGGGTGGTGGTTGTGTATACTTTTGTTGTGTGTGTTTTGGTATACATTATATGGTGTTTGGTGTGTGTGGTGTGTGTGTGTTGTGTGGGGTGGTGGTGTTTACACAATAATAACGGAAAAACATATGAAACGCAAAAAATTTTTCGGGGACATAACACAATGATATATTTGAATCCCGGCTAGGGAAAAATTTTTAGGTAAAAAAAGGTATTTTAAAGGGAAGCGAGCGTTGCAGTTAATGGTCCAGAAAAAATTTATGGATCAAGGTTAGAATTAAAAATTCTGGCAATGGGCCCTTTAAACATATTATTCATTGTATACGCGTACGCATGCACGCACGCACGCACGCACTCACCTCTCTCACTCACTCACTACTCATCACTCACCACTCACTCACACACACCACACCACACGCGCGCGCCGCAGAGCATTAAATGTATACACACACACCACACACAAATACAAGTGTGGGATGGGCCTGTCAAAAATTCTTCCCCGTTAATTCAGGGGGGAGCAAGGGTTTTTCCCCGCACCAACGCTTTTCAACACCTCTAAATGGATGATGGGCAGAACTTCTATCCAAAATCTGTGGAGCAACACTGGGCAAAATCAAAGGTCCGACCTTTAACTTGTGATTTTGTTGCTATCCATTGAGTCTCTGGAATCTTGGGGGCGGCCTTTTAGCATTTTGCAATGACATGAAACCCCGGGGCCTAGAGGTCTCCTGGACCACGACAAGTTCAGACTTTGGGGGGCCTTTGTGGGGCCCCTTTTAGTCGATTCATGCTTGCGGTGAGACCAAGCATCAGTAGACAGATTGGTCGCAGCAGGGGCCATGAACTCGATCAAAAAGAGCATTTGGGGAGTCGGTACCTATGCGCGTGGGCTTCAAGGCCGACACTGCCAGTTTTTCTTTTTGGAATGAAAACCCGAACTCTATTAGTGCATCAGAGTCCGCCGTGATGCCCTTTTTTAACAAGTCTCTTCGGGATCTAGGGTACAGTTTGGAGGACCCTTGGCCAACCGACCGCCCCGCACAGTGAGACTGACATGGGACGGCTTGGACTCAACCGGGCTGAAGGCTAGAGATGGGCCGAGGGGTGGACGCGGCCTGCGCCCCCTCGGCGTTTGCCCTTTATGATTTTGGGTCAAAATATATATATTTAATTATTATATATAATATATATTATATAAAATAATAATAATATAGCTATATATTAATATTATAAGTAAATTTTAGGCTATACCATTTTAATAATATGTGTGTCTATATGCACACACACACACACACACAACACACATATATATATAGTATGTATGTGTGTTGTGTGTGTGTGTGTGTGTGTGTGTGTGTGTGTGTTTTTTTGGTGTGTGTGTTTTGGTATGAGATATATTTAAATATATATATTAATAATAATATATAAATATAAATTTAAAAGTTATAAATAAAAATTTTTATATATATATATAATAATTATATATTATATATATATATAATAATATGTTGTAGTATTACAGATGTATATATAATATATTATATAATAATATATATATAATATATGTGGTGGGGTGGGGTGTTGTGTGTGTTGTGTGTGTGTTGTGTGTGGTTGTTTATATATAATATATATATTAAAATATTTTTAATTATTTTTTAATTTTTTGAAAAAAAAAATTTTATAAATAATAATATATATTATAAAAATATATATATATAAAACTCTTTAAAAATAATATATAATACATTTATATAATATATATATATATTTAAATATATAATATATATAAAATTATAAATACACATATAAATACTCCCCTCTACAAAGAAAAATATTGAAAGTAGTATTTTTACATTAATAATATAAAATAATTATAAAAAATATTATATATTTTAATAAAATTTTTAAATATAGATGATGTATATTATTATATATTAATTTTATATATATTATATATATTATATATATATATAATATATGTGTGTGTTGTGTAGATATTATATATTATATATATTATATAAATATATATATAATATTTTATATTAAATATGTTTTATTATAAATATTATATAATTTTATATATAATATGGTTGTGTGTGTGTGTTGTGTGTGGTGGTGTGTGTGGTGTGGTGTTGAAATTTACATGTATAATGATAATATTATATATATATATATATATATATTACATTAATATTATATATATATAATTATATTATATATTAAATTTTTTAAATATAATTTTAATATA
This sequence comes from Penaeus monodon, assembly GCF_015228065.2. Classification (NCBI taxonomy): domain Eukaryota; kingdom Metazoa; phylum Arthropoda; class Malacostraca; order Decapoda; family Penaeidae; genus Penaeus; species Penaeus monodon. The sequence goes on along the minus strand of NW_023659841.1, from coordinate 8,886 downwards.
TATAATATTTATATTATAAAAATTTATATATATATATATTGTTTATATGTATGTTTTTACATATTATATATTTTAATTATTTTTTTATATATATATTACATATATATATATACATATATATTATATATATATTATTATATATATTTATATGTGTGTGGGTGTGTGTTTGGTGTGTGTTTGTGTGTGTGTGTGTTGTGTCAAAATTTTATAAATAATATATATTATATAATTTATATTTAAATATATATATATTTTGTAATTATTATGGTTTGTATTCAACTTTTATTATGTATATATATACTACAAATATGTTGATGTATTGTGTATATATTTTATTTAATATAATAATATATAATATATATTATATATATATAAAATATATTTTGTATGTATGGTCTTATGAAGTGTGTATATTTCATATTATACATATGTATATAAAGGCCAAACATATATATAACATGTTAAAAATATATGTATAATACTATTATATATGTATTATAACATATGTAACACAATATAGTCATATTCTGATTGTGTTCGTCGTGCTGGCGTGGTGGGTTGTGTGTGTTTGTGTGTGTTGCGTTTGTGTTGTGGGGTTTGGTGTGTGTGTGTTTGTGTGTGTGTGTCTGTGTGTGTTTTGTGGTGTGTGTGCGTTGTGTTTGTGTATGTTTTTGAAAGGTTTCAATACGATTTTATATATATATATATAATATTATAATATATATATATATAATATGTATGTATTATTGTGTATATTAATCATATTATAAAAATGTATAAAAATAGATACATACATATATTTTCACACTATATAAATAATGTTATATATAAAATTTTTTATATAATATATAGCAGTCTCGCCCGATTCAAGACTCGACAACCGACGGACCCGTTACCCTGTGGGAGCTCTTAAAGCGCGAAACTAAAAGCAGCCAGGGTCATTGGCGTACGCCCGACGGCAAGGCAGAATTCCATCTCCCTGGAAACATTAGAGGCCACTGAAACGTGTCGAATGGCTCGGGAATGGTAATCAAGTCTTGCATCGCTCCTGGTACGTAGGGCTCGAACACTGCTGAGAAGGGACAAAGAACAGTTCATCAGGAATCTTGCTGAGGGGGTTTGAAGGCCATTTCTTGGAAAAACGACCTTCGCCCTGCCTGCCAACCCCTGGTAAGCAAAACCCCTAAGCCCCCCTCACAGATGACTGCAGTCTGATCAGCGGATGGACGGATCATCTCAGATCATATTGGGGTTCGTGAACGTTGGGCTAAGCATTTGAGCAGTTGTACCAGGTAGCCCCTCCAACATTTAGCTTGGATGCAAGCATGTCAAAATACCTGTGCCGGACCCCCCCATCAACAGAACCTCCTACCCTAACGGAGGTTA
>NW_023659841.1:0-2500 GCF_015228065.2 Penaeus monodon | reverse complement strand
TTATAATTACATATATATATTATATTATTTAAATATATATAATATATATATATATTTTACCTGGGTATAGTTTGTTTATATGAATAAATGAATAATAGAATTTAATAATAAGTATATAAATTAATTTTGGTATACATATATATATATATATATTATATATATAAAATTTATATATATAATATTATATATATATATATATATAATTATTCCTTAGTGTGGGTGTTCGCATGTGGGTATATGTAGGTAATGGAGCATAATTTCCATGCACACCTGCTCAAACTTTGCATACCGAGGATCTAAAGAAATATCTGTAAATTCACTCTTTACTTTGTTTCATGGTTTCAAATTACTCGTATTACCCCAGCCCACGATCGATTTTATCAGCGATGAAAAAAATTTTTTTCAGAAATTGGGAAATTTTTTGTTGCACGTCCCCCTTTTGGCTGGGTTTAAGGCCCCCGTTTTGAACTGACCGGGGTTTACACTGGCCTCCGTTTTATCCCCGGGAGTGACCTATTTTCAGTCCTGGTAGGGGGGTTTGTTATTAACTTGACCTTATGAGGTTTTGGGATGGTGGCAAAGGCAGTGGGATGTGTGTCTGTTCGTAGTATGGATATTTACCTATTTTTGACACAATAATATGAATGCCTATTTGATTTCACACTTTTATATAAATATTATATATATATATATTATAATATATTATATTATATAAAATATGTATATATATAGAAAGATTAATATAGATTAGATATAGATATAGAATAGATATAGATATATCATCATACTACACACACACACCCTACACACACACACCCCACATAAAAACCCAAAACACACAATATATTTAATATATATTAAAATATATATATATATATAATATATATATATATATTATATTAATAATATATATAATATATGTATATATAATATATATATATATATATATATAATATATAATATACCTCTCTCTCTCTCTCTCTCTCTTCTCTCTCTCCTCTCTCTCTCTTCTCCTTTTCTCTCTCTCTCTCCTCTCTCTCTCTCTCCCTAAATGTGTGCGTCAGGCATTATTGGTATGTTCCAAAGTCCAAAAAATGCCTGAAAATGTTTTGGTCCCCCGAAGAGGCTTTTCCTTAAAAAAGATAACGTTTTTAAATAAAAATACATCACCCAAATATGTTTTTAGTGCCCCCAGGGGTTTACCTTAAAAAAAAAACGTTTTTTTTTTTTTAAAAAAGTTTTACTACAAAGTTTTTTTTACAATAGAAAAAAATTAACCAAACCTTGGATTTGGGGGGTTTTTGGGGCCGCAGTCGCTCGCTTTAAGTTTTTTTATTTTCTTGTTTCGCCATTGTCTTGATTGAAAAATCTTTTATTGGGTGGTTTTTTTTTTTTGGTTTTTTACCGATTTAGGGTTCTTTCCCCAAAGAAAATAGGATGTATAGGTCTGTCTCTTTCTTTTGTACAAGGGCTTTTAGACTAAAGAGTAATGATGAGATGTGATGAGAGAGATGTGATGATGGGGATGATGAGAGGGGAAAAATGGTGATGAGGTGGGGATGTGAGAGATGATGGTGATGATGATGATGGATGATGTGATTGATGATGAGATATGATGAGATTTAGTGATGAGATGGTGGTGGTGGTGATATGATGATGATATGATGATGATGATGGTGATGGGATAGTGATGGTGTGGGGAGGGGATGGGAGATGATGATGATGATGATGATGTGATTGAATGGTGGTGTGGGTTGGTGGTGGTGTGATGATAGTGATAATCATCTCGTGTTCCTGTGCTTGTCAAGCCGTTGTTTATTGTTTTTTTAGCTTTTCCCTTTTAAACCCCAAACGGCACGTAGGGAAGAATCATTGCCATGTCCCCCTGCAATACAAGTTAATTTTTTGTTTCACACTGATGGCTCACAAGTGCCTTTTCACCGAGGGGGTCAGTAGTAGCGTTTTGCCTTTTTCCCGACTTTTTGGGAAAAGGGTCTTTTGCATTATTTATTTTCTTAAACACTTTTTACTCGGTTTTAAGTTTTTTTGAGCTCAGACCTTCCCTAAACCCGTAGCAAAAAATACAAATCTTTTGCCCCGAGAGTTACCCCGGAGCCCGGGGGGCCCCTTGTTTCGCTCGAATTGTTGTTCCTGAGTTTTTTTTACGTAATTTAAAGTAAAGTAAAATCCTGTAATTACGAAATTTTGTGCTTTGGGCCCGCACCCTTTAGTGTTTGTTTTTTCGGTGACCGAGGCTCAGTAGGGGTATCAGCACCCCCACCTCGACCCCCAGCTTCTTCTACACCGGGTAGCCCCTTCGGGCATGACCCCGGGTAGGGAGGCCCAGTAGTCTGGGGGGTCCTTTGGGCGCACTTTTTCTCCATTTAAAAATTTTCCTTCTTTATGGCTTCCCCGGCCTACCGGGGACCTTTTGGGCTCCCGTATTCGCCCTGGGGGGGTGGGCACCGAAAAACCCTTCGTCCCTTCCTAAAGGGGCCCC
>NW_023659840.1:0-12500 GCF_015228065.2 Penaeus monodon | reverse complement strand
TTTTATCACATACCTCGATCCACGGAAATGCGATCTGAGTGGAAGAATAGTGGAGAAAGTGCCATTTGCTGTCATTACACTTTTAAAACCCAACAAAAACAACGGCTTAACACATGTATGCGAGAAGGAAGCGAAAAGAATAAGAAAGGGGCCCGAAAACGTGTACTTACGTGTTTTTTTCTTAGTCCATGTCTTGAATCGGTCGAGCGTTTTTCCTCGGAGTTTGCGTTCATGCTGCGACGGAAAGGAACGCAGCGCCACCCTGCCACCAGTTATAACGGGTATGCGTACTCTAGTTAATAGTGGCTTGACAGGACGCAAAACACACGTAAAGGGGTGACACAAGCTACGACGACGCTAACGACTTGTCTAAAGGGTCAAAAGCGCGCGTGGAAGGCCACGGGTCCACTGCCCCCGGCGAGGGGCGGAGCTGACCTACCGCGCTGGTCGCTTGACACGACTCCCCCGAGGGAGGGCGAGAGCTGACCCTACCGCGTCGGTAGCTTGGAACGACACTCCCTTCAACGAGTCAGATATAAAAGGTGACCTCCGCCCTCGCTGGGGTGGTTTCTTATTTGGGGACATTTTGATCCACGTGGAAAACAGCCACGTGTTCCCTTGGTATAGAAATAGAATTATCCACATCCTGTAACAGAAATAGAATTATCCACATCTTATAGTGTGTGTGTGTGTGTGTGTGTACATATATATGTGTGTATTCATATATAAATATCAATAGCAATACATATACATTATATATACCACACACCACACACATACGCAACACACACACCATACACACACACACACACACACACACACACACACACACACACCACACACACAACCCACACATATATATATATATATATCTATTATATATAAATATACATATATATATCTAATATCATATATATAGATTAGATATATATATATATATATATATATATATATATATATAGATATATATATATATTCTATATATATAATATTCCACGTATATGTACAGTATCATAACTATAAATATAATATATATATATATATTATATATAGATCTATATATATAGATGATAGATAGATTATATAATATATATATATATATATATTAATGTATATATATATATATATATAATATATATTATTATATATATATATTATAATATTATAGATATATATATATATATTTTTGTGTGTGTGTGTGTGTGTGTGTGTGTGTGTCTGTGTGTTAGTGTGTTTATGTGTGTATACACACACACACACACACCCACACACTAATAATAAATATATATATATATATTATTATATATATATAATATATATATATTTATATACATATCTGTTGTGTGTGTTGTGTGTGTGTGTGGTGTGTGTGTGTGTGTGTGTGTGTCTCAAAATCAGATCGCAGCTAATATCTGGTGTCAAGCACAATGTTCCAGGGTCAGCGCACGGGGCAACGGCACGAATCCTCTGCCTTTTGGGGTAACCATTCAAACAAGCCGCAAATCAGATGGCAGGGCTATAATTTGGTGTAAACTAATGAGGTCTTCCGTACCTAACCAAGCCGCTATGGAGTTGAGGATTCCCCACTAGGATTGGAGAGGAGACATTAATAGTTTGTTGATTCCTAGCTTTTCAGCAAGAATATGTCTATTAATCATGCCCAAATTAAAGAATGACGGAAGTTGGTTCTGGGAATGATGCGTAATGACGATACAATAAACGCAGTAACAATGATAAGAAACTATAATAAAAAAAAAAAAAAAAAAAGCAACAGCAACAATAGTAATAACGACAAAAACGACTAACGACAACAGCTGTGCCAGTAATAAAAAAATATATAGCAAATAAAAGTAAAAAAAAAAAAGAGAGAAAAAAAAGAATATATATATATATATCTATATCTATATATATATATATATAATATATATATTATATATATATATATATATATATATATATATAAGGCCGCGGTGGCCGACTGGTTAGAGCATCGGACTCAAGACTGTCACGACGGCAATCTGAGTTCAAGGGTTCGAGTCCTCGGCCGGCGCGTTGTTTCCTTGGGCAAGGAACTTCACCTCGATTGCCTACCTAGCCACTGGGTGGGCAAGCCAGCCAAAGTCAGTGCCGGACCCAGAACCGGGTAAATAGAGATGGTGACTCGATAAAAACACCGGGCGGAAGGCAACGGCAAACCACCGCTCTAAATTGCCAAGAATATCATGACCACGGTGGCCGAGTGGTTAGAGCATCGGACTCAAGACTGTCACGACGGCAATCTGAGTTCGAGGGTTCGAGTCACCGGCCGGCACGTTGTTCCCTTGGACACCTCGACTGCCTACCAAGCCACTGGGTGGCCAAGCCAGCCCAAGTCAGTACTGATCCCAAGCCCGGATAAATAGAGAGAATGATTACCTAAAAGGTAACACCGGCACTCTCCGTGGAAAGGAACTGGGGACCCTACCACGTACTCACTCCAAGAGCATCACAACATGAAAACTACAATTAAGTATCATGCTGGGACCACGGCGGCTCAAACATGAACCTACCGTTAAAAAAAAAAAAAAAAAAAAAAAAATATATATATATATATATATATGTATATACATATATACATATATATTTATACATATATATACACACACAAACAGACATATATATATATATTATATATTATAATATATTATATATATATATATATATATATATATATAATAATACATATATATATATATATATATATATATTATAATATATATATATATATATATGTACACACACACACACAACACACACACACACACACACACACACACACACACAACACACACACAATATATAAAAATATATTTATATATATATAATATATATATATATAATTATATATATATATATATATAATATATATATATATATATATATACAGTAATGTACAGATACATAACATATTAAATATTATATCTATATATATAGATAGATATTATAGAGAGTATTTGATAATATGATATATATATATATATATATATGTATATATATATAATAATATATATATCCCTTATATATATATATATAATATGAGTATATTGTATATTACATGTAGAGTTATTGAGTAGGTATATGATGTCTAAGTACCATGATGTATATGTAAATATAAGAAATATATATTATGTATGATATAATTATAGATCTATAGCATATATAGAGATTAATAATATATAACAATTACATACAGATGATAATATAGATATATATATGATATATTATTATCTATATAGATATAAATAATATATAATACATATATATAATATATAATAATGTATATATATATATACTAGCTATATATAACTATTATATATTTATATATATACTAATATATTATATATATAGTATATGTGTGTGTGTGTGTGTTGGGTGGTGTTGTGTGTGTTGTGTGTGTTAGTGTGTATACACCCACACACACCACACACACACACACTTATAATATATATATATAATATCTAATATATATAATATATATATATACTATATATATTATATATGTGTGTGTGTGTCGTGTGTGTGTGTGTGTGTGTGTGTGTGTGTCGTGTGTGTATCAAATCAGATCGCAGCTAATAATCTGGTGTCAGCACAATGTCCGGGTCAGCGCCACGGCAAATCGCAACGGCATCCTTGCCTTTTGGTAACACATTAACACTCCGCACATCAGATGGCAGCTAATAATTGGTGTAACCCTCCTGCGGTCTCTCCCTCCCACGCCGCTATGGAGTTTGGAGGATTCCCCATAGGATTGGAGAGAGCCATTACTCGTGCATTTTTTTTTTTTTTTTTTTTGCTGATCCTAGCTCCCGCAGAATAGTGCTCTTCATTAACCACCACTAAAGGAATCAGCGAAGTTGGTTCCTGGAATGACGTAATGCGATACACTAAACGCAGTACCAATGATCCGCACCGCTCTTCCACAAACACCCCCAAAAACGCCAAGCCACACTAGTCACTAACGACAAAAACGATACAAACGACACCGCTGTGCCAGTAATAAAAAACTAATAGCCCATTAAACAGTAACAACACAACACAGAGCGCAAAACACAGAATATTATATATATATTCTATACTATATCTATTATAATACTATATATAATAATACATATTATCTTTATCTATATATATATATATATATATATATATAATATATATATATATATTATATATATAATATAAGGCGCCTTTGCGACTGGGTGAGATCGGACTCAAGACGTCACGACGGCAATCTGAGTTCAAGGGTCGGTCCTCAGGCCGGCGCGTTGTTTCCTTTGGGCAAGAACTTCACCGCTTGCCCTACTAGCACTGGGTGGAACCAGCCAACGCAGTGCCTGGACCCAGAACGTGTAACTAGAAAGATGGTGACTCGATAAAACCGGGCGAATGGCAACGGCAAACACGCTCGAAATTGCCAAGACATCTGACCCCGTGCGAGTGGTAGAGCAACGGACTCGCGGCTGCACGACGGCAATCTGAGTTCGCGGGTTCGAGTCACGGCCTTCCCCCCGGCCCGTTGTTCCCTTGGACACCTCGACTGCTACCAAAGCCAATTGGTGCCAAGCAGCCAAGTCAGTACTGATCCAGCCGGATAAATAGAGAGAATGATACCTAAAGGTAACACCGGCACTCTCCGGGAAGGCACTGGGCCCCTACCACGTATCACTCCAAGAGCCCCCCAACATGCACACCTCCCCAAGTAAGTATAGCTGGGCCCCCGGCCGGCTCAAACATGAACTCCGTACCCCCCCCCCCACCCCCCCCCCACAACTCCCCCATCACATATATATATATACTATATATATATATATATATATATATATATATTATATATATAGTATAGACATCTATACATATATAGTCTATAACATATATATACACACACCAAAAGACATAGATATATATATATATCTCTATATATCTCTATATATATAGATATAATATTATAGTAATATATATTTACTATATATTATATATATATATATATATAATATATATATATATATATATATAATATAATGTACACCACACAACACACACACCACACCACACACACACACACACACACACAAACACCACACAAACATATATATATATATAATAATATAATATACCTATTATCATATATATATATATATATATATCATAATATAATATATCTATATTATAGATGGATTATATAACATTATATATTAGTATATATAGATAGAGATATATAATATATTTATATATATATAGGATATACTGAGATTATATGTATATACAAAGACATATATATATATTATATATATATAGATATTATATATATATATATAATATAATATATATAAAAATAATTTACAAACACACACCACACACAATAGATATATATATATATAGTACTATATATATATATATATATATTATATTAATATATATATTTATATATATTAGATATGAGATATGCACACACGACACACACAAACACACACACATACAAACACAAGCAACACACCTCATAGTAGATATAATCTATATAATATATATTATATAAATATATATTATATAATCTATATATATATAAATATATATATCTGTATATATGTACATATATAGCATATGAATATATATATATATATATATATATATATATATATATATAATAAGATTATATATATATATCATAATATATGTAAAAATTATCTATTCTATATATATATATAGATATATAATATAAAATATATATTATATATTACTATATATGATATTATATATATATATTGTATAAATAGTACATAAGTATATAACAAAGTTTATAGATCGTAGTATTAGTAGAATATTATCAGAGTATATATATATATATAGATATTAGATATATAATATAGAGCTAATAGATATATAATATAGGTATATAATATACATAACTATATAATTATGATATATATAGAGATATATATATATATATAGATAGATTATATATATTAATATATATATAAGAGAATAGATATAGATATAGGTGTGGGTGCTGGGTGTGTTGTGTGTGGTGTGTGTTCTGTGTTGGTTTTAGTATACTACATCATATATCGAATATATATAGACTATAATAGATATATATATAGATATACATCTATATATATAGATATTTAGATATATAGGGTAAGATATATATATATAGACGAATATATATATGATAGTAAATATATGATATGTATATAATAGATTATGTGCAGACAAAAATGTAAATATATATATATATAATGTAAGATATATTATAGAGATATAATAGAGAGCGATGATACTATGAACTTATCATAGATAGATATGGCATACAAATATGTAAATATATAGAGAGTATATATATATATATATATATACATAATATATAGAGATAAGATATATATAAAATATATATGATATATAATATATCTATAGATAATATCTATATTAGATATAATATATCATGAGATATAGTGAGATATAATATATGCATACAAAAAATATAAATAAAGAAAAGTAAAGGACATATAGAAATATAGATATATTATATAATATATATATAATATATATATATATATATATATGACATATATATAATTATATATATATATATATATATATATAGATCGTATTATAATATATATATATAGATGAATATACACACACACATACATATGTGCGTGGTCCGTGTTGTGTGTGCAGGTGTGGTGAGTAGTAGTAAATGGTTCGCTAAGATCGTGGTTTGATTTATTGTAAAACACATGTGTCCACCCTGTATTTACTCGTTTTTAGCACCTTTTACTGTTTCTTGTTCAATTGTAATTGTTTGTCTTACCGTTGTTTAGTTTGGCTATTATAGTTACGTTCGATTCACATACTACGATTGTGTGATCCTTAGCTGCTGTGGGATCTTTATCTTACTGTGCCTCCAGTTGTAATGCATTCCTTCAGCAAAAATGGTTGTTTTTTTGCTGATTGTCCTTTTAGATGGCGCACTGTTATCGTGTTATCGTTTCAGCACCACCACATCCGTTGGTGCCGGTGGTTTTAGTCTGTTGCGGACCAACCTACAAATACACAATAAAAATAAAACAACATAGACTAGGGGAGCGAAAGTAAAAAACCTCAGACTTGTTTTCGATATAAAAAAGAATTTAACATCAAATCTTTTATCAAATGATGAAAAATATGGAGTAAGTAATCGCTTTTCTATGAGAGACAAAACTTTATGACCTTTTCTAGATTGAATAATTCAATAGGATCATTGCTTAATGATCTTAGCCGTATGCCGCTGGTCGATAAGCCAAGATAAATCTAACAAAGTTCTGCTCGTGATCCACCCGCGTAACTGCAGGACAGCAAGTAACGTATTAGAACATTAATAGGTATTTATAATTATGTTTCTTTAACTGACTGGGAGGAATCAACTATGCTTAACATCATACGGAAAGTGGGTAAGGGTTTTGATGTTTTTTCCGACCTGGTATATTGTGTTGTAATTTGCATATTGTGTTCGTCGTCTTTGGCATGTTCAGTTTGAACTGACTATTCATGTGTAGTTTTATTAATGCATCAAATAACATGTTATATGTATTATGTAAATGCTTCTGTTACCATGCACAGTGCTAACTCATATTTTACTAAAAGAGAGTAATTGCGGTCTTAACTACTCACTGGTATCACGCCTCGAGGGATCCTTGTGGCTGGAAGCGAAGGGTGGATGCGACCATGCCGCGTACCCCCTTGAGGTGATGATGCTATAATATATACATATATATATATATATATATAATAATATAATATATCTATATTATATATATATATATATTTAGAGCTATATAAGTATCGATAGATAGATAGAATCGATAGATAAATGTAGATAGACTGATATGCCATATATATATAAATAGATAGATATATAGCATTAAATATCGATTTATATATAGATATAGATATAACCATATATATGTATATATATGTATAATATAGATATAGATATATATTATCTAATATGAGATATATATCTATATATGAGATATATGATATTATATATATATATATATATTAGATTATATATATATAGATCAATTATATATATATAATATATCCATTATATCCATATATATATGCAAAATTATCTATATATGCATACATTATATATTATATATATTATAATATATATATATATAATATATACTATATATATATATATATATTACTATATCGAGCCCATATATATCATAATTATATATATATATATATATTATATAATATAATATATATACTATTATATATAAATATATATTATATAGACTGCCGCAATGGCCCAGTGGTGAGCACTGGACTCCGTCAGATCCCGAGTTCATTCTTGCCGCGGCAGTCGGAAAAATGGCCTGCGCCTTGATTGCTGGCTCGAGCCGAGAAAACAAATTTCGCTTGAGAAGTCAAGAGCAGTGTCGAGGGGAAGTCAACGCCGGGCACAAACGCGGTTGATTAGGAAAAGGGCATCCATCAGGCAAGGGTGGCATCAGTAATGAACTGATGAGCGCGCCTATGTCCGCAGTCGGAAGAATTCCTCTAAAAAAAATAGAATAAGAAAAAAGAAAGAAAATAAAGAAATAAAAAAAAATACTAATATATAGATATATATATATAATATATGATACGATATATAATATATCTATATAATATATTATATATATATATACATATATATATATATATATATATATATATATAGATAGATAGATCGCTATAGAATGATAGTATATACATAATGATATAAAATATATATATATCAGAGATATAATATATATATATAATATAGGATATTAATATATATTATATATTGGTGTGTGGTGTGTGTGTGTGTGTGGTGTATGATGTTGTCTGACATATTAATAGATCATTCATTAATAAAAGATATACAAACATACAACAGTATATATAATATATATAATCTATATATATATAATATATATATATATATATATATATATATAGAATATATATATACATATGTCAACATAATAATATTAATATATATATTATCTATAATATAAGATACATATAAGATATGTATTACATGTGTGTGGTGTGTGTTGTGTGTGTGTGGGTGTGTGTGTTGTTTGTGTGTGTGTGTGTGTGATGTGTTGTGTGTGTGTGTGTGTGTGTTGTGTGTGTGTGTGGTGTGTGTGTGGGTATATATATTATAATATATATATATATATATATATAATATATATATATTAAATATATATATATATGAGTACAAAAAGACTGACACTTATATAAAGATTATATATATATATATATATATATATAAATATATATATTATATATAATATATATAATATATATATATATATGTGTGTGTGTGTGTGTGTGTGTGTGTGTGTGGTGTGTGTGTGGTGTGTGGTGTGTGTGTGTGTGTGGTGGGGTTTTGTGTGGTGTATGGTGTGGGGTGTGTTTTTGTAATATGCCAAAGGGCCCTTTTTCGCTTTTACTGCTTCATCAGAGCATATAGACTAGAATGCTTGAGAGATTTGCGAAGTTCTAGCTTCGCCCGGGCCTTCCATGTATGGCCCGGCCATAAGACTAGAGCTAAAGAGGTATGTATACATGTCCTGGGCGGTCAGGTCGCGTCGGTAATCAGGTGTGCGACGACCTTGTCTAGGTCGTGGCCCCCTGTTGCGGTGTTGAAGTTGTTAGTTTGTGTATGAACGCCGCTTCTACCAACTCCATTTTGGAGGCCTGGGACCAAACTTGGGAGATGGCCGTCGGAGTCGACGTAAAACAACGAAGGCGCTTCTCTTGTCATGTCGTCGGGGGCGCTGCGGTGTTGGTCGATACGTTGTTCAGGAGGCCACGTTCTTTTTCGCCATGCATACCTTATCGCAGCCACCGCAAGGTATACTGTACCCCTGGCTGTAGGTTGTTGTCTGATCTCTTTCCGAAGATGTCTCCGATTTTTTGCCAGAGGTGGTAGTTATCTTCTTTGTGTGGCCCACCCGGGCCTCCAGGTGTTTGTCAGCTGTGAGCGAAGGATGAAAATTTATGTGTGCCTTGTCTGTTTGGCGCCTTGCCTTGCGTCGGAGGTGGTGGAGCAAGGCGCGAGGATAATGAAGGCGTTGAAATGTGTGCTGTGTTGCATTTCCCCCGGGAACTCCTGGCTGCAGTTTCTAAGCGCTGGGGGAAGAAACCCAAGGGACCATCCCTTCCTGGTTCGACTTTTGTGGGCAGAGAAATAATGTATGAAATCATTTTTATAGGGGCTTTCTGTATACAGAGAAAACGGTGAACGGTATGGAGGGGCACTGCATTAGTCTGTGGAGGAGTTCTTAAAGGGTTGCCCGGTCGGTACTACAGCTACCATAATCTACATAGCGAAGCCAGACAACATTATTCCCCACGATGTTTCGTAATGGTCAGCCTCGAGGGTTTCCCAAAAAATGGCAAGGACTGCTGAAATTGGTGAGCCCATCGCAAGTCCCTTTAATTTTCTCGTACTCACGTCCTCGGAATTCGAAGGAGCAAGCTCCATGCAGAGGCGGAAGAGTGCAACATAATCATCTCTCGGTAGCGGTAGTTCATCCCGTCCATTCCGTCTGCGTTATTTTGCAGCTTTGATGGCGTGTCAATCGTACGTTTGGGGAAAAGGGGACTTGACGTCGAAGCTGACCAATTTTTTTTATCTCATTTCCCACGTTTGCACTTGGCCATAATATCGGTGGTGTTTGATAGATGACAACCGCGATGGAGTTTTAAAGGGGCTCGAGAGAGGTGAGCAAGTTCTTAGTAACCGGTGTGGGGCACTCCGGTCCCCTTGGGTGATGGGTCTCACGGGGGTTTCTTCTTTGTGGGTTTGATGTTCCCCCGGACGTCGGCGAGCGTGGGGTCCCTTCGAGCAGAGCAGCAAAGACTTCCCTTCTCTGAACATTTGAGGATCCCCCTTGCGCTATTGAACTCTTGGACCTTGCTTGCGCGTTTCCTGTCCTCGCTTTCTGTAAATAGTACGTCCGGAACAGTACTTCCATCTTATGGACTAATTTATACTATAAATGATTATGATACCGCCACCCTTTTCGGCCGGAGCAATGACGACGGAGTCGTCTCTGCAAGTTTTGTAGGGGCCCTTTAAAGTACTAGCAGGAAGGCAGGCTACGTCCTCTGGCGCTGGCGATGCACAGGTCACAACTCCCTGCAGGAATCCTCTCTCAATTGCAGAGAGATTTCTGCGGTAGTTAGACTCGATAAAAACTATGTGGTGTGGTTCATATATATATATATATAAAATATATCCCTCATCATCATCAAGGGGCTAAACGCCGACGGGGGCGCATGGCCGATCCCCCCTTCGCTTCCCGCCCCGAGGATCCCCGAGGCGAGTCTCCCGGCAGGCACACGGCCCATCTCTAGTTCCCACGACAGGTCTCGTCGAGCTGCCCAAGCCATGATCTCCCCAGGACGTTTCCCCCAGGTCTCCTCCACCCCGGGTTGTTCGTAGAGAGACAACCTGGTGGGGAGGGTCGTCCATAGGGAGGGAGCTAGGTGGCCATATAGCCTGAGTTTGGGGATCCCGGGTTATGCAGTAACAGGTTCCCCTGCCGGTCTCACGGTGTAACCGCCGGTTGGAACGTGGTCTGCCAACTGTACCCATGATCCGGCGAAGGGACTTTTTACAAAAGGCCTCAAGGCGAGACTCCAAGGCACTGGAAGCGTCCATGTTCGCTTCCCTTTGAGCAAAACTGGAAGTATCAAGGCCTTTAAGACACGCAGCTTTGGGCCTTCTGCATAGGGACCGACATCTCCAAACGCTCTGTTTATCGAGTTCAGGCTCCTGTTTCCAGACCAATCCCTCTACTGACTCTGGTCTGACAACCCCGAGTATGGACTACCACTACCAAGGTATGTAAAACTTCGTGACTTTAACGTCCTCGCCGCAAGCATGGATCGACTGAACGGGTTTCCCCCAACAGGCCCCCAAAGTCCTGAAACTTGGTCTTGGTCCCGGAGACCTCAAGCCTAGGGGCTTCGCCCCATTGTAAATGCATCAAGAGCCCCCACAAGTGACCCAAGGACTAGATAGGATGGGAACATCGTCGGCAAGTCAAGGCCGAGACCTTAATATTTCCCAGTGTTGCTCCGCACTGACTTGGCTAGTAGCTCTGCCCATTTTCCAGTCCATACAAGTGTTTAAAGTGTGGGGCAAGGACACAGCCTTTCCTACCCTGAATTAACAGGGAAGAAGTTTGACATACCCCACCCCACTTTACAGCACTTTCAGTACCCGTATAGAGGCTTGCTATCAGGCCCAAAAATCTGGTCGGAATTCCCTGAGCCTCAGGATTTTTCCCTAGCGATTCCCCCATGCACCGAGTCAAAGCCTTTTGAGGCGATGTAGGCTGAAGCAGCCCACGACCAAACTCACGACGGTTCCACATATCGAACGGATACGGTATTGTGGATTGCAGGAGAAATCCAGA
>NW_023659839.1:2500-20492 GCF_015228065.2 Penaeus monodon | reverse complement strand
GGCTTAAAATATCAGTCGCGTTTGATTGCATTATGGCATTCCCAATAAGCGGAATTTCTCAGCAAATCGCATCCAATTTGGACTGATAGATTCATAACTGGGGCCTCCAGGGGGGTTTTAAGTTTTCCATTCGAAGAGTATTGGGGTAATTTTTTCACGTAGGAGAAAGCCGAACATCAGGCTAACTCTATACAACCACCCAAATACCTTTTCAAAATTCTGAAATGTTTCTTGGGTCTAACTTTTTGTTTGTAGATTCATTTGTAATTACCACTTTGGTCTTTTAAATAATAAATGTAAAAGAGCACTTAATTTATTAAAGTGCATTTCTGGTAAAAAAGGGGGAGCTGATAGACAGTCTTTGCTAATGGTATATAAAGCCTGATTAGGTCTAAAGTAGATATGGGTAAAATGGGTGTATGGTTCGGCATCGAGAACAGTTTGAAAGGATTGGATGCTGTGCAGAATGCTTGTTTGCGTTGTGCTTGGACCCCTGAAGTGTACTCGGATCGAGCGTCTTGAGGTGGAGTCAGGAAGTACCTCCCCTCCGACTTAGACGGGGCCCAGTTAGCTTTGAGCTATGCCGCAAAGGTGGCTCGAGACCCGACCCCAAATGGCAATAGTGGCATTAGGCCTTTGCCACGAACTCCACGACCTCGTCGAGAAAGTCGGTATAGATCTCTCTACCATCGATACCCTGGTTCAGTCAAATATAGCGCCATGGGAAACCCCCAATTTTTCTATCATGGAAGCCTGGCTTCCTCAGCCAAGGCCATGGCGCCGGAGGTGGAGGTACGCCAGAGGTTCAGAGAGATCCTTGTTAAACATCTCCCTTTTTTTCATTTATATACCGACGGCTCCAAGACAGATGAGGGGTGGGGTGCGGGTATGGTCGACTGAATGTGAACAAAAGTTCAGACTGCGAATCATACATCGATCTTTCTTGCTGAACTTTTTGCCATTGATAAAGCTATTGATTTTGCACTATCGACGACCCACGATAGAATAGTAATTTTCTCAGATTCCTTAAGTTCACTTAAAGCCATTAAATCATTAGAAACCACCAAAAATGAACTTCTGGGAAATATCATTTGTAAGCTACATGGTCCCAAATTTAAATCAATCAACTAATAGGGTACCAGGCCACTCGGGTATCCTGGCAATGAGCGGGCTGACAAATTACCCGGGGTCAAATGATGATTTGGCCCTTTTAGCATAGTCCGTACGATCTCAGGGTTTTGTGTCCCTTATAAAAGCAAAAATCCATCTCCTGGGCAAAGTGAGTGGACCAGCCTCCAACTCAAAACAAAATAAATCCTGAAATAAGCCGGGGGGGACAGCCCACAGAAAAGAAAGAAGGGAGGAGGTGGTGTTGGCCCGCCTTAGGGTCAACGCCACAAAATTGACACACCTCACTCCCTACATTGAGAAGAACTTTCCTCCACGGTGCCCCCAATGCAACACCAACCTTACCATACATCACCTTCTAATAGTCTGCAATAAATTCACAAACAATAGAAATCAACTTCAAATTTTTTTCAGATTTAAAAATATAGACTTCACTTTATCAAATATACTATCAGATGATGAAAGAATCATCAGAAAAGTAATCACTTTTTTAAGGAGACAAAACTTATGACCTTATCTAGATTGACAGAATAAATAGGATCCATTGGCTTAATAACCTTGGCCACATCCTGTTGATAGCAAGAAATCCAACAAAAGAAAAGAAGAAGCTTTCGGCTTTTGGCAAGATCAAAAAGGGATATCGTTTATCACTTAATATCTGATACGATCCATGTGGGATTACGATATAAACTGATATTGGAATATGGCGAAAGTGCTAGGGCTTGCTCACTTGCGCGGATCGGCCCGGTATTGCAGTACCTCCGGGATTGGTCCACTCCTCCGGGAGGATAACAACTAATTACATTTATTAATACGCATTTACAAAGTTGGACACTAGTTCCTCTCTTAACAACTGGCATTCAATAGCTTCAGGAGAATAGTGACGCTTAACAGTTAAATCCCATCGTTGTCGAACAATATTGGTAAGTTACAACACTTTCTGCAAATAACACACGAAAGTAAAATGATTTCTGAGAACTGGCTACTTACTGCAGTAAGTCCTAGATTGATCCAATCTCTCCGGGAAAATATTAACAAATAAAACATATTAACTATGAACATATATTATATCATAGGTAAGGCTACGATTATATTTAGCTACAGACGTGTAAAAGACCAGTGCCTTCCCACTCTATGTGACACCTCAGCCTTCACAAACTTCTAAGCCCATCAGATCGTGTAATTTAGTAGCCAATTTTTATGAATGTAAATGCTCTCCATTACGAAGACTATGAGCAGTAAAGGGGAGTGAGGCTGCTATAAGTAATTGCTATAATCTTCGTTTATGATTATGTATCCTACCTGGATTTACAATCTTGTAGTATTATGTACTAAAACGCAATTTATAGTAATGCTCTACTTTACATATTACTATATCTTACTATAGTACCTTATGGTATACATAACTAGGATTCGTGCCCTTCATTAATTGCGATTACCCCTTAATTCCTGACTTTGGCGTTACCGTTACATGAAGTAACAAAGGAAATCGAGTATAATATACTCGGTGGCAATACTAAGAATGATGTCATCAAAAGTAGACAAAAAATGATTTAATCTAATAGTTTTTCATGTAATAGTCAACACAAAAGTATCTACACTTTGCGAACAAAATAATTTCTTATTATGTCAAACCTGGTTCCAACACCTGAAACGGTGAAAATAACTACACTGAGAACAAGTATTAACACTTACTTCAATTTACTGGCATACATACAAACACGTATGTTCAAGTTTATAAGTAAGTATAAATGTGCATATGTGAGTTATATATTATATATATATATATATATATATATATATTAATTTTTTATATATATATATATATGTATATATATATATATATATATATATATATATATATATATATATATATGTATGTATGTATAATGTGTGTGTGTGCATACGTTTATGTATATCTATGTGTATATATATACATATATAAACAAATATTAACACATGCATGTACATATATGCATATATAATACTGTTACGCCGGCCACCTCGTCTCTCTGCCACCAACACAAGGCAGGCTAGGCAGACGGCGTGCTATCCACAGGGTCGTGAACACTGAACAGCTCCAAGAGGCACCGAGCACCACAGCGTCCCAGAACACCACCAGGGGAAACGCCAAGTGGCGAGGCAGGGCACGAAATAAACACAAAATGACAGTCTTTCCTTTATTTACACAAGTTATTTACTCGTACACTTTTCTATAGGCACAATACAGGGGGAAACACTGCATGCCACACTGCACGATACAGTTTATAACAGGGCAACACAAAGTATATCAGGTCACAAGGGCACACACGAGGTCTTCACAGGAGCAGCACCCAACCGCGTCTCGGCTTCTTCCTCTGCTCTTCCGGTCACAGCCAGTTGCGTCATGTTTGCCCAGGTCCCTTCATGTTAACACATGCCCAGGTCATCCTTTTCGTGTTAACACATGTTTCGCACAGAGACAAAGACCCACTGGCGTAGCAATACATATATACATAAACGATGGATATATGTGTATATATATACCTACATATATAAATAACTACATATATACATACAGAAATGCGTATATACATATTTATACAAATAAATAGACATATATAAATACCTTTACATATATACACATATAGACATATATAAATACCTTTACATATATACACATACATACATATATACACATACATATATATAAATATAATATATATATATATATATATATATATATATATATATATATATATATACATATATATATATATATATATATATTATATATATATATATATATACATCTTATCCCTATATATATATACATGTACTTATACATACATACATATGTGTGTGTGTGTGTGTGTTGTGTTGTGTGTGTTGTTTGTGTTGTTGTGTGTGTGTGTTTTGGGGTGTGTGTGTGTGTGGGGTGTGTGTTTGTGTGTGTGTGTGGTGTGGGGTGTGTGTGTGTGTGTGCTTATACATATATAGATATATAGATATAATATGTGCATAAACATACATACACACACAACATATATGTATATATATATATATATATATATATATATATATATTAAAATATATATATATATGCATTGTTACGCGGTCGCCTCGTCTCTCTCTGCCACCAACACAAGGCAGGCTAGGCAGACGGCGTGTTATATACAGGGTCGTGAACACTGAACAGCTCCAAGAGGCACCGAGCACCACAGCGTCCCAGAACACCAGGAGGGAAAACGTCAGGTGGCGAAGCGGGGCACGAAATAAACACACGATGACAGTCTTTCCTTTATTTGCACAAGTTATTTACCCGTACACTTCTCTATGGGCCCACAATACGGGGGAAACCAGCATGTCACACTGCATGATACAGCTTATAACAGAGCAACACAAGTTATATCAGGTCACAATGCACACACGAGGTCTTCACAGGAGCAGCACCCAACTCCGTCCCCTCGCTTGTTCCTCCGCTCCTCCGCTCCCAGCCAGCTGCGTCATGTTTGCCCAGGTCCCTTCATGTTAACATATGTTTTGCACAGAGACAAAGCCCACTGGGTAGCAATATATATATATATATATATTGTTCCCGCCGGCCGCCTCGTCTCTCTGCCCCCAAACACAAGGCAGGCAGGCAGACGTCGTGTATCCACAGGGTCGTGAACACTGAACAGCCCCAAAGGGGCACTGAGCACCACGAAACCCCAGACACCACCAGGGAAACGCCACCTGGAGGGGCAGGGCACGAAATAAACAAAAAATGACAGTCTTTCCTTTATTTACACAAGTTATTTACCCGTACATTTTTCTATGGCACAATAAAGGGGGGAAACCAGCATGTCACACTCCCATGATACGCTTATAACAGGGCAACACAAAGTATATCGGGTCACAAGGCACCCCACGAGGTCTTCACAGGAGCAGCACCCAACTGCGTCTTTTGGTTTGTTCCTCCGCTCCTCCGCTCACAGCCAGTTGCGTCACGTTTGCCCAGTCCCTTCATTTTAACACATGTGCGGGTCACCCTTTTCATGTTAATACATGTTTCGTACAGAGACAAAGATCCACTGGTGTAGCACTATCCCCCCCTATCAAGCAGACGACCCGTCTGCTCTGACATACCTAAACATGAAACAAACTACAAAAAATTTTAAAATAAAATTAGCCCTCAGGAACAAAAAAAATTCTTTCAAACAAAAGTAACTGAAAATTGTAAATCAGTTCTCAGAAACACAAAAATCTTTCATCCAGCGCGGCTTTCTTCGCTCTCGCTGGGGTCGCTCTGGGGGAGGTGTGGGCGGCGGTAGTTTGGTAGTGGCACCCAGAGGGGTATCTCCTGCCCCAAAAACCTGGCTCATGGTCACCATTGACGTCTGTTGCATCGCCCTCACCTTTCCAAATGCTCTCCTCATCTCGGTCAGCATCTGCCACGTCCTCATCGCCGCTACTGGGGCTAACGTCATCTTTTTAAACCATGGCCCCAGGAGTAGCTTCCTGGCCCATGGTAACGCCACGCCGTCCACGTGGACAACAGACGGTCGTTTTCGCCCTCTGCGAATTCGATAGGTGTCATCAATTCCGGGAAGGGTATGAGTCCTTATATCATGTCATTTAGCGCCCGGTAGCCACACAGAAACGTTGTGTGCCGTCCTTTTTCTTCACCAGGACTACCGCTGATGACCATGGACTGTCTCACCGTTCAATCACCCCCCGCGCCACCAGCTCATTGGGCAGTGCATTGCATCTCTTCTCGCCTGGTTGGTGCAATACGTCAGGGGGGGGCTTGATGGGCAAACTACTTCCGGTGTTTAATGCTGTGCTTCACCAATCCCGTGCAGCCCAGGTCCAAGTCACCCCTGCTAAACATATCTGCATACTGAGCCAGGGTGTGGCGCTCTTCTCTTTTCTGTGCCTCCGTCAGTTAGCAGCGCTCCGGTGCGCCAAATCTTCAAGGGAAATCAGGCAACGGCCCCACACCAAACAATCCTTGCTCCCCGACGACTCTTCTGGACACTCCACTTCCTCACAAGTGCCCAGCTTTGCACCAGCTGGCACCTTCTGGGCCTTATCGGGAAGTTAGCTACCAACACTGTAACTAACCCCCCCCCTGGTTTAAACAACGCTCCCCCCAACCGCTACGCCATCAGCCAGCTGCAGGTTTTGGATGGGCTCCACGAGGGCCTCTACTCCAACGCATCACTCTTGATAGTCGACACCGGATTCTAGACTCTGTCCTGGGGGCAAGGTGCAGTCGCTCAGCCGTAACTACCTCTGCACAGCCAACCCCTGGAAGCAGGGGCACATCTTCACCGTGCACCCTCACCAGCTTCCGTCCAAGGTCGACACACGCCTTACTCTGCGTCAGGTAGTCAAGGCCCAGCAAACAGTGCTCGTCCAGATTGGCCAAAAAACACCGGCAGCCCTGCACCGTGCTGCCCACGCCAATATGAGCCTCCACTGGCCCCTTGAGCTGCACACAATGCCCCGTGACCCCCACACAGTCTCTGTGGTGCGTCTGGAAGTTGCATAGTGGCCAACATATCAGGCCGCACTGGGTCTTCTCAGCCCCAGTGTCCACTGTCAGGCGGGGATCTATTGAGCCCTCCACCTGCATTGTACTGGTTCGACGGCAGCTTACCCAAGTCGGGGCCCGGGAACCGAGGATGGCTGGGTTTCGGCCCCTTCTCCAGCCTGTCCCAGTTTTTTCCTCCTGTACCACTTCCTTAGTCTTAGGACATGCACTCGGATGGTGACCATACCTGCCACAGTCCTTGCAACACTGCTGGAAGGGATCAGAATCCGTCCGGTTGAGAGGACGTGTTCTCCGCTCCCTCCGACACCGACTACGTCTGTGCCCTTCCTAACTGCAGCCCAAAACAAGCCTTTAAAAGTGCTCGGGCTCACCATCCTCAATGCTATCTTCTCCACTTTAGCCTTCCGGCCCCAAAGGTCATGGCAGGGCTGAGCAGCTGGCCCTAGGCCACTCGTTGCCTTCAGGAAGGCCTCGAACTCCAAGGCCCTCGCCAGCGCCAAACCCGCAGGTCCTCAGGGTGTGCCTGCTTGACATAGATTTGGAGCTGCTGATCCGGCAAAAGTGCAGGGCCTTCCCTTCCTGCTCCAGCCCTGGGCGATGCCAGCATTTCAAAATTGGGCGACATATGCCTCCCAGGCCACCTTCCCGTCGTACTCAGCTGGCTTACGCTTCACAGAATATCGAGGCCGAGGGCTGCAGGGTTTGGGGAACGTGTGCCGTGAACTAACCAAAGCCCGGGGGGAGGAAGGGGGTGAGGGAGGCAACGAGGGGTTGACCTGGTCCGAGTTTGCCGCCACCTATACCAAGGGGGCGGTTCCGATGGGTCCTCAGCCTTCTTCAGCGACCACTGGCTCCGAACGATGCTGCGAGGCCCGGGGTTTTTCCCGCCACGGACCCCAGGCAGACCCAGTAAATCTGACACTCTGGGATCTGTTGCCAGAACCTCGTCTGCCTTCTCTGCTTGCTTCGTTTCTACCTCGTGACGCCGCCTTTCCGCCTTCACTTCCTCCCTCAGGCCCTGAACCTCGCCCTTCAGAGTCTGCACCTCCTCCAGAAGTTCACTCTTCAAGCTGTTGCAGGCCTTGTCGGTGTACTGCTGAGTTTCCATCTTCACAGATCAAGATTGCTCTGTAGCATCTCAACAAGTTGGCAGAGCTGTTCCTCTGCCTTCCTTGCCTGCATCTCAACGAGATGGGGCGCCTGCTCGCGTGCCTTTGTGCCTGCTCTTCTGCCCTTTGTGCCATTTCCTCCCCCATACCGCCAACATGGCAGTGATCAGGTCCATCTGGCTCGGTTCACCTCACTTGTGCCTACCTCAGTCATAGCTTCCTCTCTCTCATGGCTGCCGCCATCTTTGGACGACATGATAAATCGGCGCTCTCACTGATCAAATATCACAAATCCCACTCCCAACACCATTTGTTACGCCGACCGCCTCGTCTCTCTGCCACCAACACAAGGCAGGCTAGGCAGACGGCGTGCTATCCACGTGGCGTGAACACTGAACAGCTCCAAGACCACCGAGCACCACAGCGTCCAGAAAACCAGGAAACCAGCATGTCAAAAGCTTATAACAGGGCAAAACAAAGTTTATCAGGTCACCAGGCACCACGAGGTCTTCACAGGAGCAGCACCCAAATCCATCTCTCCCTCTTGGCTTGTTCCTCCGCCCTCCGCTCACAGCCAGCTGCGTCATGTTTGCCCCGGTTCCTTTTATGTTAACACATGCCCAGGTCATCCTTTTCATGTTAACACCCTGTTTCGCACCGAGACAAAGACCCACTGGGGTAGCATACATATACATAAGCATATATTAAAATATAAAGAAATTTACATCAACTATTACATATATGATCATATATAAAGTAAATTTCTTTATATTTTAATATATTTCTTATGTATATGTATATATTTGTATATGATATACTATATATAATATATATATTATTAATATATATATTATAATATATATATGCATATGCATATATATATATATATATATATATATATATATATATATATATATATATATATATACATATGTGTGTGTGTGTATGTGTGTCTGTGTGTGTGTACATATGTATATATAAATACAAACATATATAAATTTATATTACATAAAAAAACATATCCATATAAGTATACATATATATACACAAGACACACACACACACACACAACACACCACACACACCACCACACACACACAACACACACACACACATATATATATATATATATATATATATATATTCATATATATAATATATATTATATATACACAATAATATACACATGTAAAATATATGTAAATTTCACATAAATATGTATATATAGATGCATCTGATATACATACATATATATACTGTATATGTACTTATACATATATTCATATATGTATATGTACATTTTTATATACAAAAATATATATTTACATATATATTTTATATATATATATTTTATATATATATAATGTGTTGTGTTGAGTGTGTGTGTGTGTGTGTGTGTGATTCTGTGTCTGTTGGTGTGTGGGTGTGTGGTTGTGTGGTGTGTGTGTGTGTGTGTGTGTGTGTGTGTGTGTGTGCGGGGGGTGTGTGCTGTGTGTGTGCGTGTGTGTGGTGTGTGTGTGTGTGTGTGTGTGTGGTGTGTGTGTGTGTGTGTGTGTGTGCGTGTGTGTGTGTGTGTGTGCGTGTGTGAAAGAAGGTTAATGCAATACCACATAAAAATCTGCCCCGACCAGGTTTTGAACCCGGGTATGAAATCTCCTGTTATGAAACCTCATACCCAGAGTGACCTGGGGTTTTAGTTCTGGCCAGGGGGGGTTCTATTATTTAATTTATATTATTTTTTTACTGGTAGTATAATTGCAAAAAATAATGATTATAAACCAATAATAATTACAATAAAACGATAATTAATTAAAAATATGATATAAATAATACAAAAAATAGTTATTATTGGTATATTATTATTATACTATTATTATGTTGTTATCATATAGTTGACAAAAAATAATTATATAATAACTGCACTAATTGTAATAATGAAAAATAGTTGCAATAATGTGATAATAATTGCAATGAAGATGAAATGATGATAATAATTGAATGAAGATGAAAATGATGATAATGATGATAAGATGGTTGCTACGAAATTAATATGATTTTGACTCGTAATTATATTATTATCATATTACTATTGTTATTATTATTATTATTATTATTATATTATTATTATTATTATTATTATATTGCAGTTGTATACTATTATCACCAATGCCAGAAAAAATGTGTTATACTTGTATAATAAACAACATAACGTAATAACAATAATAATAGTTATTTTATAATATTGTTCTCATGATATTTTAGTTATTAATAATCATCCATTATTACTTTATTATTAGTGCAAAGAAAATTATGGACATTAATAATTACAATTAATAGCGATCAATAATAAAAGTGAATTGATATATATAAATATTATAAAAATGGTTATTAATTGGAAAAACAATATATTTAATGCAATATTGCAAATAAGTAATGATGATAATAATTGCAATAATGGATGATAAAGATGACAATATGGAGGATAATGATGATATAACGATAACAATGATGATAACAATGATGACAATAACAGAATCGTCAACATATATAAGAAAAAGAAGGAAAAAAGAAAAAAAAAAATTCCTAAAAGTCGAAGAAACGGCAAATCTAGCTACATATATCCTTTTGAGAAATATACTCCAAATGACGTTTTATGTCAATAACGATTTTGTCCCAATATTGGGTTATGATAATAATTCTCACTACCCTGTTTTAATCATTTTAATAATGATGTACGTAGGCGAGAATAAAGAGAATTTTGGTAAAATTGTGTATTCTTATTATTATTATTATTAGTATATATTATTATTATTATTTATTATTCTTATTCATATATTCTTATTATCTTTTTTTTTGTTGAAAATTCATATTCAAGTCATATTATTATTATTATTTTTATTATCATTATTATGATGATGATGATGATGATGATTATCTTTCTTATTATTATTATTATTATTATTTCAATTATGATTTTACTATGATTAGTATTATATTTTAATATTTAATAATAATAATAATAATAATAAGAATAATAAGTAATTATTATTATATTAGTATTATTATTACTATTATTTTTACTGGATTCATGACATTATATTATCCATCATTATTATTATATCATTATTATTTATTAATATATTATATTATTATATTATGCTGTTCTTGTTATTATTATTATTACAAAGGGAAAATGTGTTATAACTGTAATAATAACAATAATAACGATAATAATAATAATAATAGTTATTATAATATTCGTTATCATTATTGTTATTGTTATTTATTATCATTACCTACATAATAACGATAATAATGAAAACGAATGATATAAAATAAATTATAATAAAAATCGTTATTATTGTATTATAATTGTTAGTAAATTATTGTCGTTGCTATTATTAGATAATTGGGAATAATATATTACAAATTGCAATAATTGCAATGATAATGATATGAATGATGATAATGATACAAAAATTTTAATAAGATGAATAAAGAGAATAGTTAATTACTAGTTAACGATAATAATGATGATAATAATGATGTTAATAACAGTAATCGTGTCCCATATGATTAAAAAGGAAAAACAATCCTAAATCCGAAAAAAGCGGCAAAATCTAGTGAATATAGCCTTCGATTTCAATGATGATTTTGGAATCTTTTTTTTACGGTAAGTTCATGTTTGAGCTGCTGGTCACAGCATGATACTTAAATTGTAGTTTTCATGTTGTGTGATTATCATTATGTATATTATTATTATTATTATTATTATATTATCAATTTTTTTTTATTATTTTTTTTACTGGATTATTTATATTACTATTATTCATCCTCCCAATCATATATCATCATCATACCATCATCTCATAAATCCTCATCATCATCCATCATCATCAGAATCATCATTTCATTATCATCTCATTGTGTTAATTATTAATTGTTACTGTTACAAAAAATGTGTTATAAGTGTAAATAATAATAATAATGAATAACGATAATAATATACGAATAGTTATTAATTAATAATAATATTATATTATGTTATTATTATGATTATGATTATTTTTTATTACTATTATAATTGAAAAACATTTCTGTAATAATTTACAATAAATAGCGTTAATAATTAAAACAGGAATGCTATTAATGGAACATTATAAAACATTATGCTTATTATCATTATTGTGTATTACTATTCATTGTTGTGTTATTATTTCGGATAATTGGAAATAACAATATATTATAATTTCCAATAATTGTAATAAATGGATAAACTGATTAACAATGATGATAATAAAATTGAATAATGATATAAAGGATGATGATTTGAATGATAATGATAAACAATAATAATTATGATAAAAAGATGAAAAAGAAAAAAAAAACAAAAGAAATCCCGAAAAAGCGGCAAAAACTAGTAAAAATATAGCCGGATGAGAATATACTCCAAAATGACGTTTTTTCGATTAGTACTGTCTTAATCAAATAAGGATGTTAAAAGGGAAATAATGCGATGTCGATACAAATTTGAATATATTTGATATTATTAATACAATTTTGGTAATTTATTATCCTATACACGAATAATTGCCCAAAAAAATCATGAAAGAAATCTGGTCATTTTGGAGTATTATACATCTCAAAAGGCTATAATTTGGCTAGATTTTGCCAGTTTTTGAAACTTTTTGATTTTTTTCTTTTACCTATTTTTTTTTTTTTATTATATATGGACCCAATTCCTGTTATCATCATTATTATCGTTATCATCATCATTTTTCATCTTTATGATTATGCAATTATTAATCATTCATTATTGCAAATTATATCATTATTAATTACAATTATTGTTGTTATAATATATATTTTTGGAACTATACTAATAAACAACAACAATAATTGCGTAATAACAAATAAAGAATAACAAAAAAAACTATTTATTAGTTAATTATTAAGCATTATTTTATCTAATATCGTTGTTACGCAATTATACTGTTATAATAATAATTCAACAATTATACACCATAAAAAAAATAATAATGATAATAATAACAATAATAATATTAATACCAATATATTATAACTATTTTAGTTATTCAATATTTGTATTACCTATTCATTTATTATTATTGTTTTTAAAATTTACAGGTATAAATATTTTTGGCAATAATACTTAAAATTAAAAGTGATAATAATAACAATAATAAATATAATAATAATAATAATTGGATAATAACAACAAAGTAATAATAATAATAACTAAAAGTATTAATAAAATATTCAATGGAAAATAATGATACTAATAATAATAGTAATACTTACTAACTACTATTATTGAATAATAATAATAATTACAATACATAATAATAAATAACATGATAATAATAACGCTATAATAATAATAATGATACTAATGATAATAATAATGACAATGTTAATAAATTAATCATCAAATGTTATCAATATTCTCTTTAATCTCACTTTTATCATCATTATTGTCGTGTTAATACAATTCAGGTAATTATTATAATATTACCCTAATAATTGCAAAATCATCAAATGAATGCGAAAAAACGTCATTTTGGGGAGTATACTCTCAAAAGGCTGTATCCGCTAGATTTTGTGTCTTTTCGACTATCGGGGATGTTTTCTTGATCTTAGAAGTTCTGTTATTATCATCATTATTTTTATGATTCTCTTATATTTATGTTATAATCATCATTACATCATTGATGTTTATCATTTCCATCATCATGTTTAAATTCCCATCATATTAAAATTATTATCATTCATTATTGCAAATTCTTATCCTTTGCAATTATTCTCAGTTTTTGGCAAACTATACTACTAACAACAACAATACTAATAGCAATAAAAGTAATAATAATAATAAACGATTTTATAATATTTATTTATATCATTGGTTTTAATTAATAGCCTTATTTACTTAATTATTACTATTTATGAATTATCTTTTTACAATTATACTACCAGCAAAAAATAATAGAAATGATAATAAATAACAACTACTAATATTAATAACAAATTATACCGATTAGTATTATTATTGGTATTATTATAAATATTGATATAATTTTTTTGCAAGAATTACTAATAATTAAAGTAATAATAATAATAATAATAATATAATAGAATAATATTAAATATAATAATATAAAATAATAATAATATAAGATAATGATAATAATAATAATAATGTAATAAGACTAATAATAATAAATAACTAAAAAAATAATAATAATGATAATAATGGTGATTATGAAATAATATAATAATAATAATAATAATAATGATAAGTTAATAATATTAATCATTGTCAAATCATCATGAAAATTCTCTTTTTCTCACTTCTATATCACTATTGTCTTGATTTAATTACAATTCTGGTAGTTATTACCAATTTGTACCGTAAATAATTGCCCAAAAAAAAAAAAAAAAAAATCCGAAAAAAACGTCATGTTGGAGTAAATTTCAAAAAGGGCTATATTTTGGTAGATTTTTTTTTTTCTTTTACCTTTTTTTATTATATTGTGGAACAAATCCCTATTATTAATCAATTCATAGTATCGTTATCATCATTTTCATTCAGTATCATCAGTATTGCACTTATTATCATCATTATTATTGCAAAATTGCAGTTAAAATATATTTTTTGCAATTATATAATAACAAACAATAATGATAGTAAAAGTAAAGAAAAAAATAACGATCTTATAATATTTTTTTTATCAATTATTTTTAATTTAATATCGTTATTACTGTTAATTATTAATGTTATAATAATAATTTTTTGCAATTATCACTACCATTAAAAATTTAATAATAATTATAACAATAACACTAATAATTAATAATATATATAACGGTGAGTATAAATATTATTAGACTTTTATTATCATGTAATTGTGTGATTAATATATTTTTGGCAATAATAATTAAAGTAATAGTAATAATAATGATAATAATAATTAATATCATTATTATTCGTTATCATCAATTATGATCATCATTATCATTCCATAGGTCATCATTATCTCCATTATTTGCAATTATTATCATTCTGGTTGCTTTTATTAAAACATTATTATTGCAATTATTGCAGTTATTGATATATATTTTTGCAACTATACGAAGAATAATAACAATAATAATAGTAATAATAATGATAATAATAGTAATAACAAATAATAATAACAATAATAACGATTGTATAATGGATTATTTATTCATTATTTTAATTATATCGTTATTACTGTAATTATTTCTGTTATAATAATTATGTTTGCAATTATACTACCAGTATAAAATAATAATAAGGATAATAATAACACAAGAATAATATTTAGTAACAAAATATTATAACGATAGTATTATAATAATAATTATTATTGTTATGATTACATTGTATAATGATATTGGTTGGCAAGAATTGACTACTAATTAAAGTAACAAGGAATAACAACAACAAAACCATAATAATAATAATAATAATAATAAAAGAGAATACCCAATAATAATGAAATAAATAGATAGTAAGTAATATTAAAACTTCAATTTGGAGTATACTCTCAAAAGCCTATATTTTGCGGCTTTTCGATTTGGGTATTGTTTTTTCTAGTACTTTGATTAAATATTTCTGCAAAATTTCCTGTTATTATCAATTATTATATGAGTATCATCATATATTCGTTATCAATCATCATTATCTTATGATAATATTATTACAATTAGTATCCATCATTATGCAATTATTATCATATTTATTGCAATTTTTCCAATTATAATACATATTTTTGCAAACTATAATAAATGACAACAATAAAAATAGTAATAATAATAATAACAATAATAAAACGATTTTGTAGTAATTATTTATATAATTAAAATTCGTTATTACATTAAATTATTACTATTATATTATTGATGTGTGTAATTATTACTACAAGTAAAAATAATAATAATGTCAATAATAACAATAAAAAATAGTAGATTTAATAAATAAAAATGAACATTCCAATGTTGTTATTACAATATTATATTGTTTTTATTATATTACTATTGCTCTATTAGTATAATTACCAGAACAAAATATAGATGGCCGCAATAATTACAATAATAATGATAATAATGATGATTAATGATGATAATAATTGCAATATGATAATGATGGGGATAGCGATGATAATGATGCATAAGAATTAAATAATGATAATGTCAAGTATAATAAAAAACCGAAAAAGAAAAAAAGAAAAAGTCGAAAAAGCGGCCAATATCGCCTTTCAGAGTAGAGTCCAAACAATGCCGTTATTTCGATTTCTTTGTGGGATTGGGCAGTATTTAGGGTAATAATGATTATAATGATCATTTAATTCTATTATCATGACCAATAGGATAATATAGAGAATTATCATAAATCATGTGGATGGCAATAAATTACAAAAAATATTATTAGTATTGTTATAATAATAATAATCTATTAATAATAATAATAATACTATAACAATAATAATAATAATAATTATTATCACTATTATTGTATTATTATTATTATTATTATTATTATTATGATTAGTATTAATATCATTATCATCATATATATTATTACTTTCATATTAGTATAAATACAGAAAAGATTTATATCTTTAATAATTATAATAATAATGAGAATAATAATAAAATTATATTATAATATGTTATTATCATTATTGTGATTAATGGTTATTAGTATGATTACATTGATTATGCGTATATTCCCCCAAAAAAAAAAATACACAATTCAAAATATGATAATAATGATAAAAATGAACATTCCCAAAAAAACTGTTATTACAATATTATTATTGTTTGTTAAGGTTATTTTTTTGGGGGGAATAAAGGGAATATAATTCATAATAAATGTACTAATAATAATAACAATAATAAAACAATAATGATAATAAAAAACAATATATAATAAATAATTTATATTATATTCTCATTATTATTATAATTTTAAAGATAGATATAAATCTTTTCTGTATTTATACTAATAATAAAAGTAATAATAATAATAATGATGATAAATGATATTAATAATAATAATAAATAATAATAATAATAATAATAATAAATAACAATAAATATTGATAATAATTATGATTTATTATTATTGTTATTATTATTATTTATTATTATAACTATTATTATTTATTATTATTCTAACAAACTAATAATATTTTTGTAAATATTGCATATCACATGATTTTATGATAATCTCTAATTATTCCTAGTGTCATGATTAATTAGAATTATGATCATTATAACCATTTTTACCTAATAACTGCCAAAATCACCATATGAATCGAAATAAGGCCATTTTGGACTTACTTCTGGAAAAGGCTATATTGCCGTTTTTCGACTTTTTCTTTTTCTTTTTCAGGTTTTTGTTAATTATAAATGGACATTATCATTATATTCTTATCATCATTATCATCGCTACCATCATTATCATTATTGCAATTATTATCATTCATTATCATCATTATTATCATTATATTGTAATTATTGCGGCCATCCATATATATTTTTTCTGGTAAATTATACTAATAGTAGCAATAATAAATAATAATAAAAACAATAATTTAATAATGTAAAATAACAACATGGAATGTTTATTGTAATTATTATCTACTATTTTTTTTGTTATTAATGACATTATTATTATTTTTACTTGTAGTATAATTACACACATAAATAATATAAATAGTAATTAAATTATAGTAATAACGATTTTTAATTATATAAATATTACTACAAAATGTTATTATGTTATATTATTATTACTATTTTAGTGTCGTCCATTATTATAGTGCCCAAAATATGTATTATAATTTGGAAAAAAATTGCAATAATAATGATAATAATTGCAATAATGATGTTGATAATTGCAATAATGATGATAATGGATGATCATGATGATGATAACGATAAATAATAATGATTGATAATCATGATATAATGATAATAACAGGAATTTTGCAACTATTAATAAAAAAAAGTACTAGAAAAAACAATAACCCAAAGTCGAAAAAGCGGCAAAAAATATAGGATTTTGAGAGTATATACTCCAAAATGAGTTTTAAATTATTTACTATTATATTTATTATCCAGTATTATTGGTATTAATTGATTATTATTATATTATATATATTATTGTTGTTGTGATTGTTATTCA
>NW_023659838.1:0-20494 GCF_015228065.2 Penaeus monodon | reverse complement strand
TTACTCATTTGCATAAATTATTCCTTACCTAATTTTTTCAGTAAGATACATTTGTAGACCTAAAACCACTACTAAAATTATTAATCAATTCATTTTTTGTGAGGGTATTAGTATGTGCATCCTTGTGTGTTACCTGCCACGGGTGTGCATGCACATGTGTGTGCATGTCCACCAAGTTAGCATCAGTATCATGCCATGTCAATGTGGTGTTAATGTCAGGTGATGAGTCTGAGCATGTGTGTGTGAGCTGTGAGCTGTGAGTGTGAGGTGAGTGTGATGTGGTTGAGTGTGAGTGTGAGTGTGAGTGTGAGTGTATAAAGTATGCATATGCTATGCGTAGTGTTATGCGTATGAATCCGAGTCTGAGCCCAAAGGGTCGAGTCGGAGTATGAGTGGGGAGAGTGAGTGGGGTTTGTGATGAATGCATGTATGTGCATGTGCAAGTGTTAATCAATATGTAAATATTATATCACATATTAGATACAAATGTTAGAATTCTATCACAAAATAAATTTTAAATACTTAGCACTAATATATCATCCATGACAAAAATTGTATTAATTCCAAGTAGTTAGGTAAAAGAAGAAAAAAATGGGCGGGTCCATGCGCAATAAATGTCTGTGCTCTCCAGTATACATAATTTTCAATTTTGATGAAATCAATAGATGCATTGTGGATATTTTAAAATAATCAGGGAATTTTTCCACACTTGACTTATTTACTTGATTATTAGAAAAAAATAGTCAGTTTAAAAGCTAATTAATTTTAAATTCCAGATTAGCTAGTACCCATCTAAATAAGGTGATGGAGATATAAAGGATTTCATTTTTCACTGGAATTTACACCTGATGGTAAATTGCCCTTCAAAAAGGTAAATATTAAACTATAGTATTTATTTCTAAGAATGCTTAATGCTAAGATTATGCTGCCAGAAGAAGTAACATATATACAATGCATCTTCTAATCATACAAGAGTTGTTAATGCCTATGCAACTTGTAGAAAGTATAGTAACCAAACCTATGACAATCATAAAAACCACTCTTGTTGGATTATGCCTTTGCAAGAGCTTTACACACAACAGCACAAAGGTGTTACGATACCATTCCACTATAAACTTCATTTTATAAATTATATTACACAGAGATGGCTCCATGGTACTTTTGTCACAAGGAATCTATTATGAGGCCTACCTAATATTAACATTTTGTTTTCCTTATTTTTGGGGGGAGGAATTCTTTTTATTACAATTATTATTGTTGTATATTATGATAATAGTGTTTAATATTCATAACACATTGATAACTATAACAATAGTATTAAAAATAAAAATGTAAAAATCCCAAAAAGCAATAAGTGTGGTTAGATAGACCTAGCAACTAACTCCTTGGGGGCCCAAAGTGCTTGTGAAGCCATCTATTGTAAACAAATTGACAAAAAAAAACTAAAGTAGATAATGTTACCAAGGGGTTTTTAGTCAGGCTATGTAATTCATCAAAATCAATGCAAATGGACTTCTATCTATTCTCAATATATAAATAAATGAAAAACACACGGGCATTGTTAATTTGGTCTATCTATATATATAAACTAGCCATGAAGTAACCAAATATGTTCCTAATTTTTAACCACTAACTCTATTCACAGCCCATATCCTTTGAAAACATTCAACCAATAGAAACCAATTCACAAAAATATGCACGCTATAGCACCCAAATGAAAGGGCAAATATTTTCACAGGTAGGTTCAAAAGAAAGCTTCATAAACAGGTCTAGCAGTTACATAGACTGTGTTTTACCCATGCTAATCTAGTGTTTACTTAGTTCTTTACTCTCCCAAATTTCTCATTTTTCCATAATATGACATCATCTTTAGCACTATATTACTACAAAGCAATAATATTTGCCTGAACAACTTCACTATATTTGAGCCAAAGATACACTATCTAATTTTAGTTGGTAAATATCACAAACACACACTATTCATCATTTAAAAAATTGCAACTTTTGCACTACAAAACTCTTTATTTTTCCCATATTAAATGCTATTTGTACACATCTTCGCATTAAATATGCTTCACAGACAGCTAAATCTAAACAATAAAACTGATTGTCTTTTCAATATTAACAATAAAATCAAATCCCTATCACACATTTACACGTTTATTCTATAACTTCTCATTAGCATAATTTTCTTTACAGCATTGGAAAATGCTAAACAAACGATTATATACCCTTTTGGGTGGCTCATACTCAGTTCCCTGAGGAATTTCAAACCATCCCCAGTGAGAGGTGATGGTATAAAGGGAAATCCAAGCATTCTCCATCTCCTGCCCAACACTCACAATATTCTGGCGCAAACTCAGATTGTAGTCATGTATGTTAAAGCTTCATCTATACTGAGTCTGCCCTTGACATATGGGCCTTAACCTGCATCAGTAATAAGTATGACACCATTAAGAGAGTCCAAGACCAAGTGTGTGCAAAGTGCTACAAGGAGACCCACAAATTAATGGCTCCAAAAAGAAAGCAAAATGTGGAGCAAGTAAACAGAGAAAAATACATGAATGGGGGATTTATCGTTTCATACACATACTCCCACTGATAGTAATTCCATACAAACTCCAATAAATATAAAAGATTCCCATCAAAAAATAACGGTGGTTATGGGAGCCAACCCCAACCTGAAAAAAAAAACATATAATGAAAATTTCTGATTATAAATCTGAAATAATTTCACTAAACTATTATACATTTTTTCAACCCATAAAGCACGCTATGTCCTATATTCAACCATGCTCAGGTGAGGGCACAGCAAACTGAACAATTATTCACAGACCCAGAAATCACTGTGAGTCCCATTACTCCATAATGTAAATTTTAAATAATGGATCTGGGTTGACTGACAATCATATCATGAAAAAAAATAGCTGAGGGCCAGGGGACAGGAATATGCCATTATTAAAATTTGGCTGAGAGCTCATCAGAGATTAGACTCAGTGAGCATTTAGGAAGAGGCTTTTACTCATTTCCACTGGTAAAGAGGATGGTATACACCATCTACAAGCCATGACGGAAAAGTGCCATAACTGGGAGTGTAGGATATGTTTCAGAAAATTTATTATTTAAAATAAAAAAAATTACAAAAATGACACAATGTTACTTAATCAACCTAGAGACACAATATGGATTATACTCAACAAAAACTATTATCCTCCTAATACATATAACTAATGAAATATATGGACCTAGGAAAATATCACAAAAAAATACACTTGTGCAGAAAAAAAAAAAAATGTAAAGGGGAGGTAAGGACTCTTGATACGACACAGGAGTTGTTCATGGGGAGTCACGCCTAAAGGCTACACATCCAGGAGTGGGCACCTCTCAAGAAAGCTAATGCCCAGATTTTGGCCCAGGGTGGGGGTTGCAAAGCACCCCCGACCCAAACGTTAATTAACTGATCCCAAAAAAATACAACAAAAAATTCAGAAGTAGTATACATAGCTTATTTCCATATTTAAAAAAAGTAAATCTGAAATTAAAGGGCAGAGATCTATTACATTACATCTATATCATTTTTCTTGGTATTTTAAGCTTGAGATTCTTGAAAAAATGGCGGGACATCCTTGGGGAATGTATCTTATTTAAAAATTCTTATGATGGCAAGGGTCCATAATCCCTTCATCAGTTTCCCATTAGTTTTGACTCAGTTTTTGCAATAAATAGCCAACAATTTACATTTCTTCAGACATGGTAATATCCCAATGATAAAATATTTCTGGTGACATGCAAAATCAAAGAGAATTGGCCTTGTCTGGGCCTTTTTATTTTTTTTTTAAACATTGAAATCTGATAAAAAAAATATTGGAGTCATTATCCCCCTTGTTTCACAAACAGGAAGTGATTACTGAATTAATATGCAAGAAAAACCACTCTACATGCCTGTTTTTGGGGTTTCACAGCATCATTAACATGGATTTAATAGAATCACATTCAGTGATACTTTTGTGGGGAGCACTCACTATCACCATATATTTTGTCTTTAAAGTATATTTCTGATATATACTATTCTCAGTGAATTGTAAATGATTCATCAGTGCATAGTGGAACTAAACAAATCAATAATTGAGGTAATGCATCATAACAACATTTCAACAGAGGACAATCAAACATGGAGGGGAAGTTAGCCTGTAAGCACTCTAATACGACACATCATGATGAACAGTGTAGCCTTTAGTTGCTTGCATTATTCTTATTCACTCACTTCTGCACTTGTTACTTTGTAAAACAAAAAACAGGTCATATATCTAGGCTAAAAATATATCATCATTGAGCCATTTGCAAGCCATATTCAAGTGCACAAAGGCTCAAACATTTGAATTTTTTAACAATCATTTTTAGGTTTTTCCTTTCTTTCATAATTTCTCATTACATTCACATAAATCATTCATATTTTCCATATATAATTGTATGTTGAACATATTCTTAAATATGTTTAAGGGTAATATTGCAATAAAATGTTGCAGAACAACACACTGGTTATTGCTTATACACATACTTACATGAACTTCACTACTTTCCTCATTTTTTCTGACTACAATATAATCTTAATATTATCAAAGTAAATAAATATTGACTTTCATCAGATCAGATTTAGTTCCAATCTGATATGAAGAATATAATTGATTACTTGTATTATAAATAAAACTATCTATTCTTTGATATCAAATTATATGTTCTTGTTGGAAGTGGTTAAATAATGTATAATAACAAATTATGCCACTAAGTACAGTTATAAACCAGTTCTAAGATCCACACCTCTACCTCGTTGATGAGCGGTCAGCCATGTGAAAGTCTGACACATAAGAAATATTTTGTGCGATTCATCTTGGCTACTCCAGGGCTAGATTTGGTACCATTTTTGCATTACCCTAATTATAATATATCTGGGTTATTTTCATTCTTAAATAAATGAATACGAAACAATTATGAAAAATACTTTGGTAGGGTTCAAAAAGTGAACATGAGTAATATTTTGTATTAATATAAAGAACATAACATGGAAGAGGCAGTATAAAAAGTACCTGAAAATTTGCAGTGGTATCCTTCTTCAGTATGCATTCATCACATTTTGGCAGTGATATGACTCGGAGGTAATTCACTTGAAAAAATTGAAACAATACCCCAACCTGTAAATACATATGTTTTACCGTTAAAAAAGTAATAGAAGTATTAATGATGATGAAAATGATGATGATGATGTGATGATGATGATGATGATGATGAGATGATGATGATGATGATGATGATAGATGATGATGAGGATGATAAATGATGATGATGATGATGAGATGATGATGATGATGATGATGATAAATGAGGGATGATGATGATGATGATGTGATGATGATGATGATGTGATGATGATGATGAATGATGATGATGATGTGGTGGTGGTGGTGGTGGTGGTGGTGGTGGTGGTGGTGGGTGTGGTGGTGGTGATGATGATTAGTAAAAATATCCTCACCAGGTTTGAGCACAGAAGGCAGAAAGGAGGTTCTTCCACTGCATCTGTCCTTATTACAAGGAGAAGATTGTGGAATACATTGTAGGTGATAAATACCACGGGCAATATATGCATCACTACAAGGAATTAAACTCATCATGGTAATGCGGCAGTATAACAAATCCCAGCCAGAAACTCCAAATGGTATGCCTATTACCATAAAAGAAAAAATGCTTTATCTGTCGCATTGCGTTGGGATTTTTGTTCATTCTTGCCCATGTTTACTGCACCTTAAAAAAATACATAAGTCTATTCAATAACAGACAAACCAATACAATTTTACATGTGTGTAAAGGAAGTGGTGGTGGTGCGTGTTGGTGGTGGTTGGGTGTTGGGAAAACTTGCAACCATTTAATTGGAGCCTAAAGTGGGTACTACTTGGAGTGTGAATTATCCCTTTTTTTATTGTTACAATTATGAACAAATCATCATCCTATACATGTTATTTCTTTATCACAAGCTTTCAAGATGATATTACAGCATTTTCTTATGATAGCTATTGGGAAATTTTTTCTCTTATTTTCTTCTTTTTTACTTAGTGCAAAATGGGTTTTGGGTTGTCTTCCCCGGGATGCTCCGAGGCATGGTTTTTTAAAAAATATTGAAGAAAAAAGTAAAAAATAGGGTTTACTAAAGAAATAAAAAAAACTAAACTTTCATAAAGTTATGGAAAAAAAAACAAATTTCCCTCATAAAAGCTGGAAAAAATAGCATAATTTAGAAATTAAATTTTTACCAGAATTTTCTAACAAAAACAAGGGGAGATATTAATCCAAAATGGCCTTTATAATTATACTGGAGGAAAAATTAAAACATATGCTAAGCACAGGTAGAGAAATAAGACAGATATTCTTATTTTATAGAAAAAAAAGAAAACATGAACATGAAAAAGCTATGGTTTCCTGACTTTTGTTCACTTCAATTAATATTTGATAAAACCAAATACCAACATTTGAGCATGAAGTCCCAAAGATAACATTTTCTTTGAATAGGCCTAAAATAAAAAAAGGAAAATCAAAAAATAAAATAAAAAATTTTAGAAAATCTACACACAGAGATTGATTATGGATTACAAGATAATTTTAAAGTAATGGATAAATTGGTTGAAAATAAGTACTGAAAGTCACTGATAAATTTAAAGTAAAAAATGACAACAGATCTGCACATAATCAAGACAATTACTGTGTGTATATATATATATATATTAATATATATATATAATATATATATATATATATATATATATATATAATATATATTATTATATATATATATATATATATTTATATATTGGGTATATATATTATATTATATATATATAATATAATATATATATATTATATGTAAACAATATATATATATATATTATATTATATTATATATATTATATATTAATATAATATATATATGTATATATATACTTATATACTTATATCTTATATATATATATATATACTATATATATCTATATATAGATATATTATATCTATATATTATATTATATATATTATATATAGTATATACTATATATAATTTATAATATATGTAATATATATCTATGTTATACGTATATATATATTAATATATATATTATATATATCTTATATATATATTATAATATTATAATATATTATAATATATTATATAATTATATATTATTTTATATATTATTATATTATATCTGATATTATATGTTGTGTGTTATATATATATATATATATATAATATTATATATATATCATATATATATATATTATATAATACACATCATCTATGATTATACTGTACATACAAATCATGTCAGAAAAGTAAAAGGATACAATTTTGGAATAAGCTTAACTTCTACAATTGTTACTGGTATTTATTATTAAAGAATAACTCATTTAGCTATATGATAATTTTGATATGTGTCTAACAGAAATTACTTCTTCTTCTTCTTTAAAATAGATACTAAGGTTTTTAGCATCATCATTTTTTTGTACAAATATAAAATAAAACATAAAATCCAAGCCTGAAACAGAACTCAATACACCGGGAAAAATATGGTCAGCGTAATTTTTTTGGGTGAAATGTCTCTAACACAAGGCTCCACAGTGCCAGAAACCCAAGGAGTAATTAGCAAGCCCCTCATGACTTACCTGTTTAAACCTTTTTTTGATTTTTCAGGAAAAATGTTTTTTCTTTTTATTAGTATAATAAATTTGATGATATCTTACTATAGACTTATAATTATTAAAAATGTTCTAAAATTAAAAACAAAAACACAAGATAAAAAAAAAATATTAACAAAAACCAGGAACGGATATATTACGGGTGTACTATTTTTGGGTTTTTCTGGTAATAAATTTTTTGAAAGGCCTTTTTATGTGTAAAACAAAAAAAAAAACTATACTCACATGGCAGGGCATGTACTTACTGTGG
This sequence comes from Penaeus monodon, assembly GCF_015228065.2. Classification (NCBI taxonomy): domain Eukaryota; kingdom Metazoa; phylum Arthropoda; class Malacostraca; order Decapoda; family Penaeidae; genus Penaeus; species Penaeus monodon. The sequence continues at coordinate 12,507 of NW_023659838.1, read as the reverse complement.
GATGCAGCAGTACATCCCATCCCCACTACCCTTTTTAAAAAACATAAAATTTATTTTTACCTGAACTTGACTTACGGTTAATCTGGGCCCTGGGCTCTTCATAAGGGGGGAACCATCCACAAAGGGCTGATCCTGTTTTAACTGGACGTATTTGTTCGAAAATGAAAAACAAAAAAATTTGGGGAAAATTTCAAATATTTTATGATTTTACTTTGGGTGTAGTTTTCAATGAAGATAATAAAAAAACCCTATAAAGGAAATTCAATGCTATTTTTAATAGAATATTTACAAAAACTCAAATAGATTAAAATTCAAAAACCTTTTATTTAACACATTTCCTCAATAAAAAAAACAGAAAAGTGGGGGGTGACGGCAAAAAAAGCTGTAATATTTTTCCTAATGACCATAAATTAGGGTTCAAAATTTTTTCCGGGCTTTTTTCATCATTAAGGTACCACCCAAGCTCTATCTTGCTAGACTAACGAGGTTTGTTAAACTATGCCAAACAATGAATTCCTTGGTGATCCCAAACATTTCACTATTTCCTAACATTAATATTTTTGTATATATAATCCAGAAGGGATAATCAGGAATGGTGAAATTAATGTAATAAACCAAAAAAGATATCAAAAACCTCTACCAGCATAAAGAATTACACAAGAAAAGGGGGTAAGGGGGTAAGGCCCCAATTAATACAAATCAGCAGTATTTACGGCCTCTATTCTGCATACAACCAAAATTTTATTTCACTGTATCCTTTTAAAAAAGGGGGGGTATCAGCAAAAATGGCTGAATACCCCTGCCAACCAGGGGGCCAAGTTGTGGCCAAAACAAACTTAAATCGTTAATAACCATTTTTTCCCGTCCAACATGCTCTTATTCTAATGTTTTAAACCCATTTTAAAACTTGATTTTTTTTTTTTCTCTTCTCCCGAAAGGGTTTTTTATCTTATGTATTTAATTCTCTTTCTTTTTAGTCTATGTAACCGGGGTTTTCCCCAAAAAACTAATATTCCCTATACACTGTACTAATAAAACTTGGGCCCCGACCCAGGAGCCTGCCCGTGGCCCCGGCCCCCGGCTCGACCTCTTTCGGGCCCAAACCCCCTTTTTTCAGCCTTTAAAATTTTAATTTTCTAGTACCGTTATATTTTTCCTACTTCCCTTTAAGCGATTCCAATTGGAGCATTAGATGAATCTGAGAAAAAATCGAAGCGAAATTATGAAGAACACAATTTTGTCTGTTTTTCAATCTTATCAAAAATTGACCTCTGGGGGGGGGATCAGCGTCAACAGTTTCTTAAAGACGGGGTTACTTTTTTTATTTAAATACTATTTTTCGTGTGCTCTTTTTTTTCCAAAACCCCCAAAAAAATTACATCATTTTTAACATTTTATTTTTTTAAAATGCAAAAGGATACTACGATACTTTAAAAATTTAAACTCAAAACCTTCTTGATACGGATTAATTAAATATCGCTTACCCAAAAAAACAATTTTTACTTTTTTTAATTTTATCAGCTTTTATTTCTTACAATCCATTTTAATATTCAAATAAAGAAAGACCCAACAAAAAATACACAACTCACAAAACCCTTTATCCTGTTTAAAAACTAAACACAAACCACACCCATCATATTATTTTTGTGTGTGTGTGTGTGTTTATAATAATTTTTCTATATTAATTTTAAATATAAAATATTATATAATTTTATATATATATATTTTTGGTGGGTGTGTGTGTGTGGGGTGTGGTGTGTGGGGTGTGGTGGGTGTGGGTTTTGGGGGGTGTGGGTTGTGTCGTGTGGGGTGTGTGTTTGGGGTTGGGTTATACAAAAAATTATATAATAATATATATTATATATTATTTTTATATTAAAAATATATAATATTTTAGATAAAATATTAATAATATAATTATTTAAAAATATTATACACCAAACAAAAATTATATATATATATATAATTTAAAATTATATTAAAAATATATATATAATATAATATATATTTATATATAACACACAAAATAATACAATATAGATACATATATTAAATAATAAGTTAACAAAACAAAAATATATTTTTACATACTATAATACATATATTAATATATTATTAAATTTTATATTTCACATTTATTTTATTAATAGATTAAAATATATATATATAATATATATTTAAATTTTACTATTAACATTTTACTATAATGCTGTATATACATATGGGCAAAATTTTAAACCCCATACAACACACCACACAACACCCCCCACCCCCCACCAACACAACAACCACACACCAACACAACAAAAACCACAACACAACCCCCAAACCCCCACACAAACACACCACACACCACACACAACCCCCAACACCCCAAACACACACACCCCCACACCACACACACCACCACCACAACACACAAAACCCCACACCCAAACCACAACAACCACACACACCCCCACACACACACACACACACAAAAACTATATATATATATATATTATATTTTTTAAAATTTTATTTTTTTTTTTTTTGGTTTTTTTTTGTTGTTGTGTGTTTTTGTGTTGTGTTTTTTGTTTATATTATCTTATATATATATATATATATATTTATATATTATATATTAATATAATTATTTAATATTATTATATATATTTAAAAAATTTGTTTTTTTTTTTTGTGTGTGTTTTGTGTTTTTTGTTTATATACAATAATTTTAAAAAAAAAAAAAATTTTAAAATTTTATATTATTTTATTTAATATTTAATTTTTTATATATTATATAATATTTTGTGGTGTGTGTGTCTGCTGTTTTTTCCCCAAAAACCTAAGGGGCAGCCACAGTTGGGCTCTCCTGCCCCGATAAAGGGTCCAAAATTACGGGGGTTCGGATAGCTTGGAAAAAGGGTGATAAAAAAAAAACAATAGCCCAGCCGCTTAGTTAATAAACCCTTTGCATAAATAATTTGGGCTGGGGAGAACAACCTGAGGTACAGACTTTACTTGGAACTTATTTTTTTAAAATAAGACGTTGTTAAAACTCTGTGAATAGAAGATCTAAAACACTAATGATAAAACCTGAAAATGCATTTCTAGGGGTATTTTTTCTATTTAAAAATGCCCCAAAAAATCATTTATTTCTAAAATTTGGGGGTGAAAGAGGATTTTCCGTAATATTTAAATTTAAACGAAGCTACACCCTAAGGAGGCAGGGAGAGAGAAGAGAAAAAGAAGAGAAGAGAAGAAGAGGAAAAGAAACAACGACAACAACAACAGACGAGACAAAGACAGGACAGGACAGAGACAGTAAAAATCAAATTCAATTCAAAAACTTTATTCCATTAATTACATGGGTATTTTTTACATTATATTTTTTTTTAAATAAATTTATAACTAGGTATATACAATCTTGTTAAAAAAGATTAGACAAATTTATATCACAAAAGACGAAAAATCGTGTTTGGTTGATTTTTGAACCCCTGATGTCATTGTTTTTCGTGATTTTCTTTCCTTTTGTTTTTAAAAAGTCTTTGGTTGGAAAATATTTCTAATGTTTTTGGTAGTTTTTTCCAACCACCAGCCCCCCGGTTGCTATTTCTTGCCCCGGTTTTTTGTGTTCGATCTTCGAATATAGGGGTTATTTTTTCCTTGTATGGACACCTGTTAGTGCCCGTTTTTTGTATAGGGAATGCCATTTGGGGATTTCCTTGTTGATTTTTGGATTAAAATAAATTTTTATAGGGTTTTCTGTTGTACTTTTAGCCATTTTAATTTGTTTATATGTGGTGTGATGTGGTTATATTTATTTACATTTCCTAGTTGCTAGAATTTTTGTATTTTTTTTGGGTCCTTTTTTATTTGTGTTTTGTTTGTGGGGCCCCAGTGTTTAGACTAATTAATGATACAAGTGCTAGTGTTTGTATAACAGCAATTTCTTGTTTCCTGTGGTATTTTATTTTTGTGTGATTTAAGTAAAAATCAGAGTGCCCATTACTTTTCTGTAGATGTGATAAATGTGTGCCCTAAAATGTCCATGTATCTAACTACGTGTACCCCTAGATTTTTTACTTTGTGTTGGGTTTGATGTAGCAACCTTGGAAGTCTATAACTGTGTCTGTGGGTATTTTTGCTATGTTCTGACGGCTGCCTACAAAAAATACATTGTGTTTTTATTTTTGTGGATTTAGTTTCAGGTCATTTATATCGAAGTATTTTTTGCTTCTGTTAGGGTCTGTTTGTTTTTTCCTATCAATTCATTTAGCGTGAAGAAATTGAGAGTCGTCGGCGTACTGAATAAGAAGACAGTTGTTTGCAATTGATGAATATAATAAATAAGATCGGGCCCAGGATGGATCCTTGTGGAACACCGAACGAAATTGGTTGCTTTGATGATACTTTTTCATTAATTTTGACTGATTGCGTTCTCGCGGAGAGGTAACTTTTGAACCCAAAAAAATGATAAATTTTTCATGATTTGTTAGTTTTTTTTTTACAAGTAATTCATGGCTGACACTGTCAAGGTCTTCGATAAATCACATAGAGTGAGAAAATTTTGATCTGGTTTGTTGTCTATGTTTTTAAATATTTTCATTTGTCCTTTAATAATGCTGTTTCGGTTAAATAGTTTTACTCCTAAAACCGTGTTGCGTGTTAGATTATAGGTTATTCTCTTCCAAAAATTATTTAATTGGTTTTGCAACTATTTTCTCGAGAACTTTAGATATTATTGGTAGTATAGTGATGGGTCGATAATTATTATATCGTCTCTTGTCACCGGATTTGAAATGGGTTTATGATACAATGTTTCCAGAGTGAAGGATAACACCGGTAACTATGGATGTATTAATAAAGACTGTCAAATAGTATGCAATAGCTAGTAAACTATCGTTTATTAAACGATGTGCAATGTCATTCATCTTTATTAAGTGTTTTATTGTCAGAATAATTGTTTCTACTCCTACTGACTGAAAAAGTTTGTTGTGGGCCTCTTTTCATTTATGTTTGCTTTTGATATGTAGGGGCGATGTCTGTTCATAAGAAGTTATTAAAGTGTTTTATGTTTTTATGGAAATGTCCTTATTTGTTTCTTCTTAGCACTAGTGTCTTACTATTTCCATGTTCCGGCAGAATCGTTTCTACTTTTATTGAATTTACTTTTAAAGAAATTTGTTTTCGCACAAAGGAGGAGGGGTTTTTCACCTTTCTCTTCTTATGTTTTTTATTCAGCCTGAAGGTGGTTGTCATATCTGTTTATTTTGAGAGGTTATGAGTATCATTTCTATCTTTTATGGGCCCTCTTTGTTGTCATTTATCCAAGGGGCGGGAGGACGTCTAACTGTTTTTGTTTTTAAAAGGTGCGGGGGCATCGATCCGTTCTTTTTCAATGTGTTAGAACATTTACTTGTCTTCAACGTCATCTGTTGTTTAAGATCCTTAAGTGACGATTCGTTGGAAATAATATTTGGCAGAGTAATGAGGAATTGTATGTGTTAAGTCGCGAGAGGTTTTAGTGACTGTTTTCGTTTTGGGTTTTTTTCTACATTTATGGTCAAGGTTAAAGCTCGTGATCTGCAATGTGGCAGGGGACAGCGTCTGTGTGAAGTATGATATCGGGTCTGTTGTTATTATTCTAATATGGATGAGTGTTTTCTGTAATCCTTGTGGGTTTTTCTTTATAAGTTGTTCTATTTAAATTATTTTTAAATTATCCCATGTAACTTTGCATTTGGTTTATTCAATCGTCATTTAAGTCACTTGAGATAAAAAGGGGTTTTTTCTTGTTAGTGACATTTCTCTGGAAAATTTTTCAAGATAATCAAAGATTCTGTGGTGGCATGAGAGTGCCTGTAGATTGTGCCGACGAGAAAGGAAGGATACATACTACAGTTACCCAGATGCCCCTCTACTGCTGTATGATTTACAGTTGTAGAGGATATCTTATTTGATTTATGTGTATCGCTTACATCACGCAGACTCCACCTCCACGTCCTGCATCACATCTGTAAACATGAAAGTTTGGGATGCTGATAAAACTGCTTGATATTTCTTGGGTGAAGCCAATTTCACAAATACACAAAATTCAATATTCCTTATTATCAGTTTGATTTCGTCGAAATGCCGAGGAGGGACTGTGCATTGATGTGTTCTATTCTAATGTTTGTTCTGGTGTTTAGTGGTTTGCCCGCCGGATTTGCAACGTAAAAACATTCTGCTCGTTTTTGTACTTGTTTCTATTTAGGAACACTTTTACATTGGTGGAAAACGTCGGACTCTATCTTTGCCCCTTGTAGTAACTGTGAAGCTGGAGTAATAATTGTGTGTCATTTTAGTTTTTAAAAGCTTTCACATTGGAAATATGGTTGAACTTATTTTCCAGGAAGTCCTTCATATCTTCCTCGTGTGTGTCAGGAGGGCAATTTGTAATATATAAACACTACCTTAGGAGGGTCCGCCGACCGTCCTAAGGTTTTTTTTGGCGAGTGCGTCCCTCCCTTGTTTTTCTTCATTTTTTTCTAGAATTGACAGAATGGAACCTTCCTTACTTGGTGGGGCTGCGGCTGCTCGTTTATTCGTTCCCGTGTTTCCCTCGATCCGCGTAGTTGTTGATGACGAGTTGTGGTATTTGGGTGGTTGGAAAGGGGGTTAGTAGGGGGGGGCAGGTACCCCAGGCCCCGTGGTGGTGTGTCGCGTCTTCCCATTGGTGGAAATTGTTTTTGCTTGTTTTTAATTTACTGTTTCTGCCATAGTTTCTTCTAGTGGTTACTTGTGTTGAAGCTTCGTTCCTCATCCCGGTTGCGGACTCTCAGCGTTGTTTATTGGGCAAACGCTTGCGTGGCTCCGGACGAGGGTTGGCTGGCGCTCAGCAAGGTCGTGAGTGTGCTGGGTCGGAGTGGGTAGAGAGGGGAGGGTAAGGGGACGGAGTGTCGGGGGGGGGGGTGGGGGTGAGGAGAGCTGGGAGAGGTGTTGTTCGTGGGTAACGCCGTGGAAGGTGTAGGAGTGTGATTTTGTATGTGTTCATTTTTTTGGCGTAGTGGTAGAGGACATTCTGACGGGGGAGGGATGCGAAAGGGAAGGATTGGTAGGCAGATTGATCGTGGGCAGGGGTTGGAGGGCGGATGTTGCGTGATCGGATAAGGTAGAGAATGTGTGACTAATGCTTCCTTTCCGCATTTCCTGCGGCAGAAGGCATCATACCTTGGCTAATCAAACTGTTTTATTGCAGATTGCTGTTCGGAGAACATTCCGATCAGCAACCCAATTTATTTTCAATAAATCTTGATTGATGAGGAGGGTTCATGTTGTGTCTGTGTGTCTTGGTGTTTTGATTTTTGAATTTTTTTCACACAAAGGGGCAGAAAAACCTGTTTTCTTGGAGGGGGACCAATCAGTGGCGGGAGTGTCTGTTGTTGTTGTACCCAAAAACTATGTTGTCCTTTTTTAAGCACTGATCATCATGGGATCACTATGGAGTTTGTCATCCTTTTAAAGTCTTTGGTTATATTTCTTGTCCTTCTAGAGTCTGATATATTAGAAAGATAATGTAGGCGTTGTTTGATCACTCCGGGCTGTACAGTTTGATCACATGAAACCATCCGAGCCCAGGCTTTTTTTTTGGCATTAAAGCATAGGGTTGTGTTCACACTATGGTTTTTGTTGCCTACCTGATAGACGCCTTTCTGTCTGCACTGTATTCACTTTTTTTCATTTATGGGGATTTGGTTCTTTCGTTGCCCTCACTATTATCACTGTATTTGCTGGTTTCGTTGTTATTTCTGATCGGGCTGCTGTGATTGTCCGGGTTGCTGAATCGCCCTTTGGCCTAAGCAGGAGGGCAGCCTAGACCCTGGCTGCCGCGGGGGTGCCCATCGTCATAGGCGGGGGAGCAGCTTTGACCCGCGCAGCCAAGGGGCCCGTATCCTAGGGCGGAGGTCCCATTACCCTGGGAGGGGCACGAAACCCGGGCCAAAGGTCCCCTTACACTCTGGGGAAAGAGAGCTCTGGGCTAGCTGCCCGAGGAAGCACCGGGGAAGCTCCCTGGCTGGAGAGAAGGGGAGGGGAGAGAAGAGAGAGGAAAAGTGACAGAGACAGAGACAGAGGCAGAGAAAGAGAGAGACAGAGACAGAGAGAGAGAGAGAGCTTCAGTGGAGACGTTCACAATAAGGCAAAGGTCTATTTTACCATATTTATGGGCAGGGGAAACCTCAGAAGCGAAACGACGAAATAGGCACCGGAAATAAGACAGAACAAATGTGAATAAAAGTTGCAAGGCTCAATCCCTCAGTATCATGAATGCACGGTTCGGAAAAAAAATCGATATGAAGTGTACATGGAAGTCGCCGTCTGGTATTAAAAATAGAAATTTGCTTCATGATTGGTTAGAATGGGAAGAAGTGATGTAAATTGCACCTTAGAAGGGAACAATAAACTCACATGAAAGCCAGACCCTGACCTAGTCTTTTGAAGACCAGAGGGTATAGTCTTACATCTTAAATTGTCATATCTCGATGGCAGGCGCTGACCAAACCAACAATCAGCAGAACTGACAAAGAAATGTATGTGGGAGACGGGTGATGTTCGTAAATATAACATACAAAAAGCATGAAACACTGTCTCAGACACCAGCGTCAAAAGGGAAAAAAGAAACTTGGAAGAGAAAAATTTTAAATTATGCAACGATGAAAATCGACGGAGTCACGGAGCAGCATCATACAAGAATGAAAATTTTTTGTAGTAAAAGCTTTTATAGGGACTTATACACCTTAAATTACTTATTACAGACAAAGTACACACAGTGTTAGAGACGTATCAGTATCAGAGTAGTGGAAAAATAAAAAAAGGTAGTAAAGGGGTTGAAAAGAGGGAAAACACTACCAATAAGCATTAGTGTAGATGTAAATAAATGTAGAAATTGCGGTAGTAAAATACCAAACTTTTTAAACAAAGGCTTTATCAACGGTAAATTCCGAAAACTTGGTAAATGCCACAAGTAATCTTAAATACATAAAAGGTGATACAAAGAGTCTAAAAAATTAGCGATCTATAAGTCTCCCATCATCTCAATCGTGGCTTCACAACTAGAGCAGATCACGGACCCCTTTCAGAAGGATAAAAGCTACAGATTCCTTCCACAGAAATATTGACATAAACACAACTTTGTAGTGTTTTATAAGACTTTATTTATTGAGATTCGATTGCCTCACACTTAAATAGTTACACATAATATTATTAAACTTAAAAGTAAACAATCTAAAAAACACACAAAATGTAAATGTTAATTTTTATCTGATCCTCACGGACCCCCTGAAAACCCATTCATGGACCCCGGGGAAAAGCCTTTTCACTGGAGTCTAACCAGCAGGCCCTTTTGAACAGCGATCTCAAAAACAAACCACATCCAAACACTAACCCTAATAAGGGAAATTAACAAGGAAGCCCGTATATATGGTATTTCGTCAGTCACAAAAAAACATTCGACCCCTGTACAAACAGCCAGAGTATTAGAAATAAACAAGGGTCTGTTGTAGAACGATTGGATTGTATAAACAGAGATGGAAGCACCGTCAGGGTACATGTAAAACCTATAAAAAACAATTAGAAAGGTGTCATGCAAGATGACAGCATCATATCAAAAATGCTGACGGTTGTTTTGAGGAAATATTGGGGATAAGCCTTTAAGCAATTTAAGATTTCCAGACAATATTTTCCCTTCACAAGTTTAGTAAAAGAATTACAACAATTAAGGGAAAAACTTGAATGACAAACATTTGAAGATTGGACACAAGATAAACAGAAAAAAATGTCACGTTCAAAAGGTGGACATAAAGGCACAGATGAGAGAAGAGCAAGGGAGGCCAAGAGTAAGACCAACAAGATAATACAAGAAATGTTCTGGGACCAAAATGGTGGAAAATAATTAAAGAGGCCAAAGTTCTGTAGAGGAATGATACTGGTTTGAACTGCTGCTGATAATAATACATATCTATAACTCACACACATGCAACTATGTCTTGAATCAAATCCAAGAAAAGGGCAAAAACTAATTAAAAGTTTCAAGTGCGACCTTTTCCCAAGAAAAAAATAAATAAAACAGACATACTTCATTACGATACACTATTAAGCATGGGAAATGGGAATGGAACACTGGCCTCCACAAGGAACATGGAGTTAGTTCACGCAAAGCCAAGACGAAAGGGAAATGCTGCAATGACGAAAAGTGTATTTTGTGCTGCAGCAGCAACTTACACCTCACATGCCATTAATGTCAGTCAAGAGTTAGTAACAAAGGATAAAGAAATTGTTGAATTAGAAAAAAAGGAAAAAAGCTACTGAATCAGATTAAGAACTGAATAAAGAAATAAACGACAACTGCTGAATCAAATCCTCAAACATCATGAAAAAAGCTAGAAATAGAACTACTCCCTCCAAAATTTCCCGCAGGTGGCCCTTGCGAGGAAAAGGGACACTGGTACCTCACTATGAGCACTTTCTTCTTCTTCCTTCTTCTTCTTCTATTGTTGCTTGATATTCACCCATTTAAAGATCTCTGAGCGGGCACGGAAAACTAAATTAAGAATCCTTAGATGCGGGGAAGCCAACTGGGGGTGAGGTGGGTCCTAAGACTGGTACTGATAAGCATTTTAAAGGTAATAGTTATTCTGATGCAGTGAAAAGCGCTGAAGATTGAGAAATTTCCACATTTACTGGGTAATCCATACTGTTTACGGTGTGTGTGCAAGAGATCGTTAAAAAACTATTGATTGGACAATAACCGCAACGCTCTCAAAAAATCAGTTTTAATACCTTTTTAAAGCCAGAAAGATAAGGGATGTAAGAGCTTTGCATGCGAGTCCCCTTGTGCTGCGCAGTAAGTTAAAATGCATTTCCTGCAACCTAAACAACATTCTACAGAGAAAAGGGAACTGACACTAACTCGACTGCGATTGCCGGCTTAGCATGATCTCTCTGACAATGTGGTTTTCAGTGTGTCTGCTACAGAAAAAAAGTTGACAATTTCTTGGACTGGCGAAATTCTTTTTGGTCGCACTTCAAGAAAACAAAACGGCATGGAATATAGGGAGCATGTATTCTCGAAAAATCATGATACATGAATCAATTATGATATCCATTTTTACACACTGAAAAAATAACGCTGGTAATAAGTAGATATATAATCTACTGATAACAGTTTAAGCACAGCACAGCAGAGACACATCAGCTGATGAGGTATGTTCCTTGCAAAGAAAAGAGGAACTTCTATAAGTACGATTTAGATATCAAATAAAGCTAGGGATTCAGTAATGACAAAATACTGTTAAATGCAACGTTATGAAAAAATTCCGAAGGGAATTAGATATAAAAGAATATAAAGATAGACTTAGTAGTAAGTTATTATCTTAATTCAGTATTTACTTACTGACATAAGAGTAACAACTCGTACGTTGAGGTGGTGTCCCCGAGAGTCAGTTTCTTGGAAATGTTTGCCCAAATATATATAATATATATATATATATATATATATATATTATATTGTATTTATTATATATATATAACATATATATTATATATATATCATATATATATATATATATATATATTATATATATAATACTACACACACACACACACACCACACATCTCTTGTATTGCGAAGATATTCGTTTTCATTCGTGTACATACACACACACACACACACACACACACACACACACACAAACACACACACACACACACACGTAAACATATTATATATATATATATATATATATATATATATATATATATATATATATATATATATATATATATACACAAACACAAACACACACACACACACCACACACACACACACCACACACACACACAACACACACACACACACACACACACACACACACAACACCCCAAACCCAACACCCCCACACACACACACACCACACAACACACACACACATATAACACATCTATATAGACATGTATGTATGTATGTATATATATTAATCTTTATATATATTATTATCTATATCTACTATCTATCTATACATATCATACATACATACTACATACATACATATATAATAATAATATTATATATATTAATATATATATATAGATATATATATATATATTATATATATATACATCATCATCATCATCGTCATCAAGGGCCTAACGCCGACGAGGGCGCATGGCCGCATCACCCTTCCAGCCAGAGGTCCCTCATGTGAGTCTCCAATGCAGCCCTCGACCCATCTCTAGCTCCTCGCGACGACCTCCTAAGTCGTCTCACGGGCCTCCTCCATCCAGGATCTCTCGCAGAGCACTTGATGGCAGGGTCATCCCAGGGAAACGACTATGTACCCGTATAGAGTTTGGTGGTCCCATTTGTGCAGCACAGGTTCCATGCCATCTCACGGTGTAGCCGTCGTTGACATGGTACGTTGTCCTGCCAACTGGACCCCATGTCCGCCGTAGGACTTGCTCAAGCATCAGATCGACTCGGTAAGTCGC
>NW_023659837.1:0-15000 GCF_015228065.2 Penaeus monodon | reverse complement strand
AATTATATATATATATATATAATATATATAAAAAATTATATAGGTGTGGTGTGTGTGTGTGGTGTCGTGGTGTGTTTTTTTGTGGTGGGTTTGCGTGGGTGTGTTGTGGGGTGGTGTGTGGGTTTTGTGTATGTTTTTTGGGGTGTGATTTTTTTGTGGTTGGTATAGAGAACACACACACACAAACAAACACACACACACACACAACACACCACCCCCAACACACACACCCCAACACACACACACACCACATATATATATATATTATATTTAAAAATTTATATAAATTATTATATATTATATATATATATAATATACACACACAGACATACCGATTATATATATATATATTATAATATATTATATATATAATATAATATATATTATATATATATATATAATATATAATAATATTTTAACATAAAATTTATATTTATAAAAATAAATATATTTATATTATAACATATATAAAATATATAAAAACACACACCACACACACACACCACGACATCCCAACACACACACTCACCAATACACACACACCACACACACACACACCCACACACAAACACACACATATATTATATAATCTTGTAACCATCTAATTTTTGTATATATAAAAACCAATAAAACCCCGCACACAACACACACACACACACACACCACACACACACACACACACACACACAACACACATATAAAATATATATTTATATATATATATATATATTATATATATATGGTGTGTGGGGTTGTGGTGTGTGTGTGTGTGTTGTGTGTGTGTGTTTGTGTTGTGTTTGATTTATAAAGGTTATAAATGTATGTGAAATTTTGTTGTATTTTTTTGAAAAACAGCCCCCCTCCTCTTCCTTCCCCCTTCCCAAATTCTTTCTCTCCGTCCCCCCCCCCTTTCCCCCTTACCCTTTTCTTTTTTTATTCCTCCGTTACCCCTCCTCCCCTTCCACCTCTATCTCTGTTTCCCCCTTTCCTTTTTTCCCCCCCTTCCATTTCTTCTCTCCCCCCCCTCCCTTTCCCTCCCCTCCTCCCCCTTTCCCAATTCTACTCTCCCTTCCCCTCTTCCTCTCCCTTTCCCCCTCTTAATAATTTCCCCTTTTATCTCTCATTTCCCCGTACTCCCCTCCCAACCTTCCAAATTTTTAAACTCCCGTTCCCCCATCCTCCCACAACTCCTCCTCCTCTTCCCCCTTCCATTTTTCCCCCCCATCCCCCATTCCCCCTACTCCCCCCTCCCTCCACCTCCTTCCCCTTCTATCCCTCCCCCTGCCCCTTCCCTACTCATCCTCCCCCTTCTCTTTTTTTTTTTTTTTCCCGTTCCCGTTCCCCCTTTCTCCTTCCCCTTTGTCTCTCCCTTTATCTATCCCATCTATCTATCTATTATCATCTTTATCTATTCTCCTCTCCCCCTTTTTCCCCTTTTATCTCTCGGTTTAAACCCTTCCCTCCTCCTCCTTTTTTTAAAAATTCTCCCCCTCTCCCCGTCCTCCCCGTTCCCTTTCTCCCCTTCTCCTCTTCTTCATCGTCTTTCTTCCCTTTTATCCCCTTTAGTTCCCCCTTTCTCCTCCTTCTCCTCCTCCTTTCCCCTTTTATCTTTCCCTATTTTGAAAAACACTTTCCGTTTGAGAGAATGGAAATAAAACCACAAAAACAAAAAAAAAGATTTATTGAAAATGAGACTACAGTTTCAGTTACTACAAACACAAACACACACAACAACAAACACACACACAACACACCACACACACACACACACACAACCCCAACCCCTTATATAATAATATTAATTTTATATATATATATTATATATATAATATGTATGTTGTATGTATTTTTTTGTATGTATAATATATATAATATATATATATATATATTTATATATATATTATGTATGTATGTAGTTTATGCATGTATTTGTATGTATGATTAATATATTTATATATTAATATTAAAATAAATTTATGTTGTGTGTGTGTGTTGTGTGTGTGGGGTGTGGTTTGGGTTTTTTTTTTGATTTTTGGGTTTTGATTCCTTTGTATATATTATTAATTTTTTATTCCCCCAAAATTTCCAAATCATAAAAAAAATCGGAAAAAAACGTTATTTTTGGGGTTCTTCAAAAGGGTATATTCGCTAGATTTTTCGCTTTTTTTTTTTGGAAATGTTTCTTTACCTTTTTTTTTATATATGGGCCCCAAATTCCCTTTTTTTTATCATTTTTTCAGATTTTATCAATATTTTGTTATATCACATTTTCACTGTTAAGAAAACGACAAATTCTAGCAATGAAAAAATTTAGAAAAAGGAAAAGTATATTTTTCATTCTGGTTTTATATTATCATATGCTTGCCCTATTGCTTCATTCTAGTTGCCATGTAATTTTGATTGCAGTACTATGGTTTAAAAATCGGGTCCATTTTGTTATTCCCGGTTTTATGTCATTTTGTTGCCAAAATTTTTTCATAATTTGGATGTCATATTGTTGCCCAATTTTTGTCATAATTATGGTTTAATTTCCATTCTGGTTGCTTTCATGTCCATTCAGTAAATTTGATCGTAATTTTTTAGGTCCCTATTGCCCTTTGGGGGTCATGTTTTCATTCAGGTTGCCCCCTTGTCTTTGGTTTTTATATTTTTACTCTGGTTGCCCTTTTCAAATTTGGTTTCATTTCTCTGGTTTCCATATGATGTATTTTTTCCCTTTTTACTCTCGCTGAAACCCTTTGTATTAGAGACAGTATTTTTTTTTTACGATTTTGTTTTATTTTGATTTCGATTTTTTATTTAACATGATTACTAACAGTTTTTAAAAAATAAAATTTTGAAATTGAAAATTTATTTTTTATTTAAATGAATTTTGATTTCAGTCAACTGAAATTTCGTAATTGGTTGATTTGTACACCCCCGTTGCTTCCGTTACAATAAATTTTCTTGTTAATTTTCATTACGGATATGTCTTTAAACCCCCATTTGAGATATTTTTGACCGCCCGGGCACTAATTACCCTAAATTTTCCCCATATTAGGAGGGATAAATAAGCGAATAAGTTTATATTTATCATTATTATTGTTTATTTACTATATTTTAATATTTTTTTTTTATTTGTTTGTTATTCTTTAAATTTAAAATATTTATTTTGTATCTGTATTATTCACTTATAATTTTTATTTTTTGTATTTATTATTTTTTATATTTTTAATTTTTTTGTTTTATTATTATTTGGATTTTTTTTTTTTTTTTGATACTATTGATTTATATTTATTCAATTTTCCTTATTTTTCTATTTTTTTTTTTTTCTACCGTAGATGTTTATTTCATTTTTTCATTAATATTTTAGTTATTTTTTGCAAAAAGTTTTCAGTTTTTTTGATTTCGCTCCCCCCACTTATTTTAATTTATTTTTAGCTTCCAAAACTTCACTTTTTATTTTTTTTTTCCTTTTTCTTTAATTTTACTTTTTTTCCTTAGTACTGTTTTTTTTTCTTTAAAATTAATATATACAAAAATTTTATTCCACTTTTTCCCGTTCTTTTATTATTCAATTTGTTCCATTTATTGGGTCCTTCTTTTCCCTTTTCGTCTTCTCCCTTTTCTTTTTCTCATTTTTCCTTTTTTGTTCGTCTTTTTGGATGGGTTCTTCCCCTTTTTTGCTTCTTTTTTTTTTGTCTCTTCTTCCTTATTGTTCGTTTATTGGAGGCTTCTTCCCCTTTTCTGTTCCCTTCCCGGGCTCCGGCGGCCCTCGAGCGCGGTCGTTCCCGCCCAAAGGGAGAAACTCCCGCTGGATGATCCAAAAGGCAGGCCTCCTTCCCTCGAGCCCACCCCCCTTTTTGGAATTTACCTCTATGTACATTACAATTTAATTGGTGGTGAGAAAGGGGTATAGACAAAACATGGTTTTTTAAATACTTCAACAACACCACAAATTTTATGAAAAATTTTTAAATAATAATGGTAATTACATAATATTAGGTGTGTGATAATGTATATATTTTAAAATATATTATATAATATATATATATTTTATATATATATAATATATATATATATATATATATTTTTATTTTTATATAACATGTTTTCTTATAATATGATATTGTATAATATAGTCCTTTAGATAAATTAGGTATTTATTCCTACCTAATTTTTATTGTACTTTATTATATATTTTATACCTTTTAATTTTTATCTTTTTATTTATTTTCCTTTATTAAGTATTTATTTATTGGCGTTTTGTGTTATAAGTTGGATATTTGAATATTTAAAAATTTGTTGGTTAGTTTGGTATATATTTATTAATTTTTTAAAAGTTAGGTATTCCTATAGTTGTTAGTAGCTCCCGGCCCTTATTATGGTGTTATGTTATTTTTGGTTAAGCATAGGTTATTGGGTTTTTGGAAAACTTTAGGTTTAAAAGGTTAAAGGTTATTAAGTTTCGTTAGGTTAGTTTGGTTAGGTTGGGTTAGGTTTTATTAATTGTGGTTGGTATTAGTTAGATGGGTTTAGTATTTTGTTATTTTATGTTAGATTAGGTTTAATATTGGTTTAAATTTAGTTAGTTCGTTAATTATGTTTAGTTGGGGTTAGTTGGTTAGGCTTTGGGTTTAAGTTATTTCTTTAGATTAGAAAGGTTTAAAGTTATTTTGTTTTTATTTGTTAGATTAGGTTTTTTAAATAAATTAGTTATTAGGTTATGTTGGTTATTTAGTTATTTAGGGATATTTAGGTTGGTTGTTAATTTTAATTTTTAATTAAAAAGGGTTTAGTTTTAGTTTTTTTAGATAACTAAGGGGGTTAAATTGAGTAATTAGGTTAGATGGATTGTTAGTTAGTTATTTTACCATTTTTGGTAAGTTAGTTAAGTTAGTTTGGGTAGTTTTGGTAGAAATTAAAATTCCGTTTTGGTTAGTTAGTTAGGAAGGTTAGTTAGATTTTACTTTACCAATAGGTTAGGTTAGTTTGCAAAATTGGTTGGGTTAGGTTTTCGGTAAGATTAGGTTTGGGTTTGGGGTTATGTTTTTGGGATATTGGGTTTTAGTTTATTTAGGTTAGGTTAGATTAAGATGGGTTTGGGGTTTATTTTAGTTTTAGTAAGGTTTGATTAGTTAATTTTGGGTTTAGTTAGAGTGGGTTAGATGAGTTATGGTTAGATTAGTTTACAGTTGTAAATTAAGCTAGGATAAGTTAGATTAGCTCACGTTTAGCTAGCTAGGGTTGGGTTTAGTTAGTTGTCGTTAAGTTAGTTTAGCTTATGTTTGTTTAGATTAGTTCAGGTTCAGTTAGGTTAGGTCTGGTTTAGTTAGGTTAGGTAGGTTACGTTAGCTTGGTTAGTTACATTATTTAACCCAACCTAAGTAAATGTAATCCATCTTTATTTAACCTAACCTAACTAAACCTAATCATAATCAACATAACCTAAATAAACCTAATTTTAAATTTAAAACATATCCTAATATAACATAAGATAATATAACGTTGATTGATCCAACCAAACTAACGAAACTACTTAACCAAACCAAACTAACTTACCCTAACATACTAACCTAACTAAACCAAACCTAACCTTACCCAACTAAACCTAATCTAACAAAACCCTAGCTAACATAGCCTAACTGAACCTGAATAACATCAACATACATCAGCTAATCAAACCTACCCATATCTAACCTCACTAAATCAAACCCAAACCTAACTGGACCTAACATAATTTAATCTAACCTAACCTAAATAACTGAACCTAACCTTAACTAAATGAACCTGACATGACGAAATTTAACACGTTTCTCCGGGAGTGTCGGATGGGTGGATTTATCATAAGCTATTTGCTCCGCCTTTCGCCCCCCCCTTTCGTGTTCGTAGATCTTCAGTATGATCGGCTCGTCAGGCCGAGGATCTTCAAGGACACGTGTTTTGTCTAAATGTATATGCAGAAGGGAGAGGCTGAGAGAGGTGGGGGGACGGAGATAGATAAATAGAGAGAGGGAGAGTGAATGAGTGAGAGTGAGACAGATAGACCCACATCCACACCTACTCACATATACACACAAGTAGTGTGTACACACACACACACACACACAAAACACACACATATAAATGACCGAAAAGTAAACGAACGAACGACCAAACGAGCGACGGCCGCCTCCGCCGTGCTCAAGACGTTCTCGTCCTCTTGTCCTCCTTCGCAGGACTTTCGCCCGCAGGGAGACGGGCTCCTGGAGGAGGCGGCTGATCGCAGGACCGGAGCTTCTTCCAGGCTGCTTTTGCCCCCGCGGGTCATGCACCGCTAACCCAAACGCGCTCGCGAAAGGGCCTCTGCACTCCGTACTCC
This sequence comes from Penaeus monodon, assembly GCF_015228065.2. Taxonomy (NCBI): domain Eukaryota; kingdom Metazoa; phylum Arthropoda; class Malacostraca; order Decapoda; family Penaeidae; genus Penaeus; species Penaeus monodon. The sequence continues at coordinate 8,660 of NW_023659837.1, read as the reverse complement.
CTCAGTCCCCACCCCCTCTCTCTCTTTTTGCTTCTCTTCCTCTAAACTCTCTGCTCTTACATTTCTCCTTATCATTCTTTCCCCTTTCCTCTCTCCTACCCTCTTGATTTCTTTTTTCGTATCGTATTCACTCCTCAGTTCTCCTCTTTCTCTTCTCTCCTTTTTCCTCTCTCTCCTTTCCTTCTCTCTCACTCTCTTCTTTATCGCTGTCTTTCTCTTTTCCCTTTATCGCTCTTTTTTTTGGTATATAAATAAATATATATATATATAATATATATATTATATATATATATATTAATATATATATATTTTCTTCTTTTCCCTCTTCAAATTCTCTATCCCCTCTTCTATACCGTTCCTCTACTTCTCTATATTCCAAGGAAATTCGTAAATTGAATATGATTAAATATAGTTATTATTATTATTGTTTTTTTCAATAATAACACCGTCTTTACAATTATTATTTTTATCACAAACTTTTGTTATCATTATCATTATTATTATCTACTACTTATTTTATACATATATATATATAATATATATATTATATATATATATATATATATAAAATATATATATTATATAAATTTTATTGATTTATCAATATTATTTCATTTTATTATTGTTATTTTGAACATTAATAATATTATAGATATTTGTATTTTTTCATTATTTTCAAAAATTAAATATCCTTATCATTATACATTATTATCATCATTAAACACACGAAGCTGATCACCCACACACATACACAAATATGGTCATGCACACATAATATGCACCTAACATGCACCATAACAAATTGAATATAATCGTTATAGTTATCATTATTATTGTTGTTGATAATACTACCATTATCTTTTATCAACAAAATTTTTTTAGGATCTTCATCATAATCATTATCACAAACATATGTTATTGTTTATTATTATTATCATTGTCATTATCATTATTATATTATTTTTTATTTTTTTTTTTTATTATACCCATTACTATTATCATTATCATTTTTATCATCATTATTACTATTATTATTCTAATTACCATAATTTTTATTATCATCTTTATTATTATCATTTTTATTATATTTCTCATTTTGTTGCTGTTACTATTATTGTTATCATTATAAATCTAGCTACATTATATTTTTTCTTCCAATGGTTACTATTATCGTTATTATTTTTACTTATATATTTTCTTTTATTTCAATTGATATTATTACTATAATTATTATTATTATTATTATTATTATTATTATTATTATTATTATGAATATTAACATCATAATCGATATTTCAAAAAATAATATCCTTCTTATCATTATTACATTATTATCACCATTAAACACACGTAAAAAAAAAAAAAAAAAAAAAAAAAAAAAAACATGGACATTCACACGCACTCACACATACACAAAACGCTGCTCATGCAGGCCTATAGACGATATGTACACTAACCTACAAAACGCATGCAAAACATCTATGATAGGTGTGTCACCCACTAGTAGGAACAGACCTATGGAAGCACACAAGTAACACAGTAAGGGATGAAAATACTTACATGAAATTTTCATTCGCACACACAAAACCATAGTCACACCACACTAATAGGCGTGCAAGCACACATGTATTCACAGACACATACACACACATACAAACTTTGGGGTCACTACTCCAAAAATATTATCAATGAATGCCAGAAATCAAAGACTCATTATGTAAAAAAAGAAATGTTTCCGTCTTCTCATTCGTTATTGCATATTTTTAGATTAGTCAATACATCTTAATATGACAACCTATGCTATTCTTTGTAAATATCAAGGACTTTGATAACCTTTAAATCATTAATGCACTATGACAAAGTTACAGTATTGAAGACATGAATATCAATCATATAAGCCAGTTGGGTTTTGGTACCTCAGCATTCCAGCCGAGCTTGGATTGTGAGAGGAAAGGGATAGAAGAGAGAGAGAGAAAAGCAAAAGGAGTAGATAGGAGAGGTGGCGGGAGAGGAAAGGGATAGGAAAAAAGAAAAGAAAAGGAAAAGGGAAGGGGAGTGAGCGAGGGAGAGGAAAGAGAGAGGTGGAGGGAGAGGATGCATCATCGAGGATCAAATTTCCCTTAAATTTACTTTCCACACTACAGGACAGTTATGACTCGCCGTTGAATAACTGCCAAACGTGAAACTTGAAAAAAGAAAAACTAAAGCACTCTGGGCTACGTTATCTTTTTAAAGAACAAATTCATCAAATACCTTACATCAAAATAATGGTCTCCATAAATCAATGTTTAGAGAGACACAAGACTGGAACTGATATTACAAAGTGGATCAGTTATTTAATACACAAAAGAAATAACGATCCCAAGAAAAGCAAATAAACCACATTGAAAGGGGGACCTATTTTTCTGAGTGTGTAACGCACCAAACATAAAGCAAAGAAAAATAACAGTCCCAAAAAGCAAGTGTTTTAAGGCTGACACAAAGGGCAACCCGTCGGAGCTGAATAGGACTTTGTCGCTGGCTAACACACTTCCGCAGAAGCTATCCTTCCCATATTAATATTTTCATTATTATCATTAGCAATATTATTGTCATTACTATTATCACTGTCTTAGATATTATTATTATTATTACTATTATTATTGTGATTGCCACCATTATTATTATGAATATTATGAATGTTATTACTATTAAACCCCGATTTTGATTACTATAATTTTATCACCATTATAAAGGTTATTATCAATATTATATTTTTATTGTTACTCATCTAATTATTCTCTTTCCTCCTATTATTATATTATCATCAATATTTTTTATTTAAACATTGATAATATTGATTATTTCTATTATTTACATTGTTATTATTGTTATCACTATCATCAAAAGTAATAGTAGTATTTAATCATGATCATTTCCCTTATTAACATTATAATCAAAGTTATTATTATTATTACTCTTAATATTCTAATAATTGTCATGATTTTATATTATTTCATTTACCATTATACCATCATTATCTTCAACGAGGCATTAGGTAATCTGTAGGCTCTTCCTGTGCCTCTCATTTGTCCCCCTTTATTCAGTCTCCTCATCTTCCTCCCCATCTCTCTTTATTTCTTCCTCTGCCTCCCTTCCTCTGCCTCCACTCTCTTTTTTTCTTCCTCTGCCTCCCTTCCTCTATCCCTCCTATCTTCCTCTATCTCTATACCTCCTAGTCCGCCCCTATTTTGCTTTTATTCTCCCCCATCTCTCTTTCCTCTCTCTCATCTTCCTCCTCCCCTTTTTCTCCCTGTCTCCTTTCCGCCTCCCTCTCCATTATCTCTCTCTCTTCCTCTTCCCTCTCCTCTCTCTCTCTCTCTCTCTCTTTTCCCTTCTTTTTCCCTCTGTTACTTCTTCCCATTTTCCTACCCTTCTCCCCCTTCCCCTAATATCTCCAATTCTCTTTTTTGTCTCTATTCCTCTTCCCCTCCTATCTCTCTCTATCCTCTTCCCCCACCCCCCGTCTCTCTTTCACACACACAGTCCTTCTTGTCCCTTCCATTCTCTTTCTCTCTCTTCCTCTTGCCCCCCTTCCCCCCCTCTCTCTCTTTTCTCAACCCCCCCCCCCACCTTCCCTCTCACTTCTTTTTTTTCTTTTCTCTGGTCTCTCCCTCTTCTTTTCTCTACCTCTTGTCATCCCCCTTCTCTCTTTCTCAATATCTCTTTCTTTCTCCTCTCTCTTTGTCTCTCTAACTCTCTCCATTCCCCTTGTCCCTCCCTTTATCTCTATTTATGACTCCCTTTTTCTTCTTTCTCTCTCTCACTGTCTATCTTTCTCTGTCCTTCCCTGTATCCCCTCCTTCTCCCCTCTCTCTCTCAATCTCTTCCTCTTGTCTCTTTCCCCACTCTCACTTTCTGTCTCTCCTTCCCTGACAACCTCATCTTTTCTCTTTCAAATCCCCCCCCCCTTCCCTCCCTCTCTTCTTTACTTTCACGCACAATTTTTCCCTTCTCCCCTCTCTCCTTTCACAAAACACAATCTCTCCCTCCTCCTCTCCTGTCCCTTCATCTATCTCTTTCTTTTTCCCTCCTTAACTCTTGTCTCTCCTCTCTCTCTCTCTCTCTCCCTCCTCCCTCCCTCCTCCCTCCTTCCTCCTTTTTCCCCTTCTCTCTCTTATAGATGGAGAGAAAACAAAAAAATATAGAGAGTGAAACCAAAAGAAATAAAGAAAAAGAAGAGAGGGGGAAGAAGAGAGAGAGAAGGGGAGAAAAGAGAGAAAAATTTGAGAAAAAAGCAAGAGAGGTGAAAGGGAGAGGAGGGGGAGAAGGAGAGAGAGAGGGAGGGAGTAGGAAGAGAGAGTGGGGGGATAGAGGGATAGACGCAGGGATTTTAGGGAGGGAAGGAGGAAGGAGGAAGAGGGAAAGAGAAAAAGAAGGGGAGAAAAAAATAGAAAGAGGGGAGCTATAAAAAGAATAGGAAAAGGAAGAGAGGGAGGGCAGAGAAAGAGAAGGGAAAAGAGAAAGAAAGAGTAGAGAGACAGACAGACATATAGACAGAGAATAAAGAGAGAAAGAAAAGAGAAGGATGGGGGGGGGATAAAAAAAGGTAGGAGAAAGAAATATATAGAGAAGGAGAGAAGGAAAGAAGAGGGGGGAGAAAAAAGAGGTAGAGCGTCAGAGAGAGAGGGAGGAGAGAGACAGAGAGAGAGAGGGAGAGAGGAAAGAAAAATGAGAGAGAGAAAGAGAAGAATGAAGATATATTTGGGGAGTTGACTGACGTGGCCCTCAACATCAGTGACAACATAATAGTGGCTACTGAAACCTTTCCCTTTAATGCCCAAAGGGAAACCTGCTTTTGGGAGGACGAGGCTACTCACAGAGGCAAAAAAAGAGGCAGAATAGGACAGAACTTCGGAGGTGTAGCTTTTTTGCTATAAAGAGTATCTGCAAATTCAGCTGCTGACAGTTCACTTACCAGAATGGCTGGAATCTTTTGAAGGGCTCTCTATCTCTATTTATCTATCTATCATTATATATATAACTATTTATCTATATATATATATATATATATATATATATATAATATTATATATATACTGGTGTTTTTCAAAAAATAACTGTTCCCCTTTTTGGTTTTTTTCCTAAATTTTGTATCTCCCCCTTTTTCTGTCTTTTCTGTCTGAAATGTGTATGTCTCTCTTTCCTTTTTTTTTTTTTCTGTGTTTCTCACTCTGTCTGTGTGTATCTCTCTGACTGTCTGTCTATCTGGTAGTTGGGTTTTCTCTCTCTCTTCTTCTATGGCTCTCTCTCTCCCCTCTCTCTATATATATTCTTTAGGTTACGAAAGTGAAGAGTAACTGGACTTTGATTTTAGTAGTGTTTCCCTAAACTATAACGTCCTTTTCTATACACCCTAGAGACACCGTAGATGTTATGTCAAATTTTATATCTTAGTTTCAGGTGGGAGAGGGGGGGTTATAAATGATTAAAGGATATGTATTCTATACTGAAATGGGAAGAATAAGAGAATCCATACATGATAAACATAAGCACACTCTCTTTTCCTAAAGCTTTAAGTACAAAATGCACGTTCTTGTATTCGTGCAATCTTGTATCAATCATGTATGCAACGTAAGTTTATTGCCATACGTTTGCGATAGCCTTTTCCCTACTGCTACTGAGTGAAGCTTTTTACCCAAATGTGCATATGAAAGATAAAGTATATATGATTTTCTTTCCCGGTGAAACTGTTATTTGCTCATTCCTGTCAATACATTCCGTGCATTTCCACACAATCTCATTTCCCTCCTTTTATAGTGGTGGTAATAGCTTTGTGGAATGAGGGGAGATTTAAGTGGCAACTCCGGGAGATGTTGCAGTGCTTGTGTCGAAGTACGTCCATGAGTGATAGGGTTTTCACGATACCCAAAACCTGTGGGCAACCACACGTTCTACATGTTGTCAGGGTGTACTTGGTATGTGTGCTCAAAATATTTCCTTGGAAACCGAATACAGCATGTCTCGCCGTCAACAGGCTGCTTTCCTTTGTCGACGGGGGAATATCCGTCTCTCTCTCTCCTCTTCTCTCTTTCTCTCTTTGTCGACCCGTTTTCTCTCTCTCTCTTTGCCGACCCCGCTTCTTTCCCCTCTCTCTCTCTCGTCTTTTCATCTCTCTCTTTTTCTCTCTTCTCTCTCTCCCTCTCCTCTCTCTCTCTCTCTCCTCTTCTCTTCTCTCTCTTCTCTCTCCTGACATCTATTCTTCACACAGACCACATGCCGCTCACGTCGCTTAATGGTAATGATCCGTATGGTCGTAGGGCCCCGTTACCATGATATCCTTGGCGATTTGATAGACTTTTGTGTATATTCAGGGCCGCGCAAATGTTGCCGCTGACACGCTGCCACGTGCGCCAATCGAAAACTCGCAATCTTTGAGGTGGGACGACGCTGGTGATTTCCCCCCTTCATTTAGCTTGCCTTCGTCAGCTGCTGTGAATAGTGCTTCACAGGTTCCTCCCTTGGAACCCCTGAATAAAGACGAGGTATATGCTGCCCAGCGTGCCGACAATATTTACGGGCCCGATCATTCGAGCCCTTAGCCAAGGGCACGGCAGTTCCCAAGTTTAAAGGGTTGCCGGTTAAGGATTTTTTTCTTGACGAAACGGGATTGCTATTTCAGAGATCCCAGCCGAAGCGAATCATGGGTCGCAGACGGATCGTCCGACAGGTCCTGGTGGTGCCGGAAAGTTTAGTGCCGCGTGTGTTGATGTATGCTTATGAATACCGTGAAGCAGCGCATTGTGGTGTTCATAAAGGCAGTGCAGTTGACCCGTAACCGATTTTATTTTCCGCGGTTAGTAACGAGGGTCGCTAATCACGTCAGGTCTTGCAAGACGTGCGTGCCCCTTGTACAAGGGTCACACAAGCGATCCCGCTAAAGTCCGATATTCCGGATTTTCCCTGGCAGAAGGTGTCATGTGACACTTTGTCTGGTTTCACCACATCACGGTCTGGCAACAAACACATTCTAGTGTTCGTGGACAATTTTTCTTGGTTTTGCGAGTTGGTGGCGGTTCCGTCAAAGGCCTGCGGTGCACGTCACGAAAGCATTTCATGACGTTTAATTTGTTGCCGTCACGGGTGTCCACAATATTTAAGCTCGGATAACGGTACCGAGTTTGTAAATCAGGTGTTAGCCAGTCTCACGCAGCAGCTAAATCTGACGCAGGTGAACGTTGCCTTCCCCGGAAAAGGGTTAAGGCATTACGGAACGTTTAAATAGATCCCTTTTCCCCCATTTTGCGTCAACTGGTGGACGACAGCAAGACGATTGGGACGTTTTCTCCCCACCGTCCAGTCGGCCATCAATTCTACCTATCACTTTTCCTGGGGGATAGTCCGCACTTTCTTCTCACGGGACAAGACAAACGGCTGCCATACGAACTCCTGGATATGAGGCCGCGTCCCCTCTATGCGGACAAAAATGCTGAGTATTGGTTTCTCATCACAGCGAGCGTTTTAGCAAGCAAAGGCGTTCCTGACCAGGTCTCATGACAGAATAATTGAGTACCAGCATAAGACGCTCGTGCGAATCTATCGGGGTCGGGTTTCCCTTGGGATTTAAGAAAAATCATGCTCTATTACTATTCGGCCCAAGCTTAGTCCGTTATTTGTGGGTCCCTACAGAGTTGTGGCAGTAAAGAACAACAAGGCAGAGTGCCCAAATCTGTCCTGATGGCTCTGTGCAGTGGTTCCATTTTGAAGTCCTGAAGCTGGCTGATCAGTATTATGAGTGTCAGGAATCATGATTGTCCTCTCATTGGTGCATCCTTGCTTTGATATATCATCCTTTTCTCATTTACTTGCACTAGTCCTCGAGAGTTGGCGTTTTTTAGTTTAGTCCTTTATCTACCCCCCTGGCTAACTGCTCAGGCGTGGGCAATCTGTGGTACATTTGATGCATGGTTATAACATATACTGTATTACATTTCTTTTAGGCTATAACATTATTATGATAAGTACTATATCAATTACAGAAAAGGAACCCAAATTTCAGTCGTTTTTCTACTCATTGCCCCGCCGGCGTACAGCTTGGGCTGGAAAGGCTTGCTACATTTTATATGCAGTCATTGATGCTACATTCCAAAATTTTGGATATAATATAAGTATTATCTTCTAAGACATCAGAGGGTATGAAAAAAGTTACATAGTTCTCCATACCTCAAGCTAGGTGGGCCCGAAGGCTGTAACACATGGCACTCTGAGATATAAGTACAAGCGTTCGCTTATATTCTTCATTACACAGTTTACACTTAGTTTCTTCGACATTACAAACTGTACTGAGCTGCCCAAAATAAACTATATCAACCTGATTCTTGGGTCACAAATCACACTGTCTTGTTCTTGTTTATTAAACCATAGGTGAATGAATCTTGCCTAAAACCCGGGCATAATGCTTTATTTACAGCTTTCAGGGCGTTGAGAATTAATTAAATCATCCAAATCCCCTTTAAAAGGGAAACTTTAATATTGTATAAAATCCTGGAAATAGGTACCCCAAGATCTATATCCACACTTTGCTTGTCAATGCTGACTTTGCCAGGGGTCAGCATACATCCGGGGGGTTCCCCAAAATCGATGGAACCACAAAAACTTTCATCCTGTTCTTTTTTCACGAT
>NW_023659836.1:0-20494 GCF_015228065.2 Penaeus monodon | reverse complement strand
AAAAAAAAAATTTTTGGAAAAAACCCAAAAAAAACAATTTTTTTTTTTTTTTTTTGTTTTTTTTTTTTTTTTTTCCAAAAAAAAAAGCATTTCCCCATCCCATTATTTTTGGGATTAATCTCATTATTATCGTTATCATCATTTATCATCATTATCATCATTATCTTTTCATATTGAAATTATTATCATCATTATTGCAATGCTATCTTTATTATTGCAATTAGGGAGTTATAGTATTTTTTTTGCAAAAATACTAATAACCACAACAAAAATAATATAAAAACAATAAAAAAAACAATAATAACGATTTTAAAATTTTTTTATTTTCTTTATTTTAATTTAGTATCGTTTTACGTAATTTTTTACTTTTATAATAATTTTTTTTGAAATTATATACCAGTACAATAAATAAGATGATAATAAAAAATAAAATACTAAAAAAATATTATAACCATAGCATTATTATTATTATACTTTATACTTATTATTATTATTGTTATTAATTACAGATATAATAGATTTTTTTGAAATAATGTAATAATTAAGATAATATAAAAAATAATAATAAAAAATAATAATAAATAATATAATAATAATAATAATAATAATTAATAATAAAAATAATAATATTTTAAAATATTAAAATGTTATCAAATTTCTTTAAATTCTCAACTTTTACCATGATTATTGTTATGATTAAAAATATTCTGGTAATTATTATCATTATCCCCTTTAATAAATTGCGAAATCACCAAAGAAATCGAAAAAAACGTCATTTTGGAGTATACTCTATTAATGCTTTATTTCTCTAGATTTTGCCGCTTTTTCGAATTTTGGGAAGTTTTTCTATACCTTTTTTATATTATATATGGACACAATTCCCTTTTAAATTATCATATCATTATCATGATATCATCATTTTTAAATCGTTATCTTCATCATTAATCATTATCATCACATTATCATATTATTGCAATATTATCATCCTTTAAATGAAATTGTTATCTTTATTATTGAAAATTTTTGGGGGGTTATTATATTTTTTTGGGCCAAAAATTTAACAAATTTAACCCACAACAATAAAATAGAAATAAAAAAAAATAATAAAAACCCAAAAAAAAAGGGTTTTTTATAATTATTTATTTTAAATTATTTTAAAATTAGTATCGTTTTTATGAAAATTATTACTGTTATAAAAAAATTATTTTTGCAATTTTTAACTACCAGTAAAAATTTTAATAAAAATATGATAATAAAATAATAATACTAAAAAAAAAACCAAATATTAAAAAAACCATGGGCATTATTAAAAATCTTATCTTTTATTATTTTGTTTTTAAATTACGGATTTTTAATAGTTTTTTGGCAAAAATACAAAAAATTTAAAAGAAAAAATGTAATAAAAAAATTAATTTAATGTTTAATAAAAATTTAAAAATAAAAATTTAATAAAAAATAAAATTTAATAAAAAAATAAAAAAATTTAATAATAATAAAAATAATAAAAAAATTTTTTTAAATAATATTAAAAATGTTTATAAAAATTTTCTTTATTCTACTTTTATCATCATTATTGTTTTTAATTAATAAAATTCGGGTTTAATTTTTATCATTATTACCCTAAAATTTTGCCAAAAATCCCCCAAAAAAAAATCAAAAAAAAAAAATATTTTTGGGGAGATACTCTAAAAATTTGCTTATTTCGTTTGGGGATTTTCCCTTTTTTTTTTTTTCCGACTTTTGTATATTTTTTTTCTTTTTAACCATTTTATATTATATAGGGGACCCCCTTTTTCCCCTGTTATTTTTCATCCTCATTATCTGATTTCATTTTTAAATCTTTTTTTTCATCACATTACCATCATTTTTCATCTTTTATCTTTCACCCTTAAAATTCATTATTGCAATTAAAATCATAAATTTTTTGAAATTTGTTATCAGTATTTATTAAAAATTTTTGGGGATTTTAATAGTATATATTTTTGGGAAAATAATACTAAAAACCCAACAACAAAAAAACATAGTAAAAAGGGGAAAAATAATAAAAATAAAAAAACGATTTTTTTAATTTTTATTTTTTATCATTATCTTAATTAGTATCGTTATTACTGTATTATTACTGTTATAATATTATTTTTGCAATTATATACCTGTACAAATAAAATAATGATGATAATAACAAAAATAATACTAATAACAATATTAAAAACCACTAGCATTATTATTATTAAAACTTATACTTTTTATTATTATTGTTATTTTTTACAGATATTAATAGATTTTTTTGGCAAAAAATACTAATAATTAAGTTTAATTAGTAATAAAATAATAATAATAATAATAATATAATAATAATAATAAAAATAATAATAATAATAATAATGATAATAATAATAATAATAATAATAATATAAAAAATAACAATAATATAATAATTTTAATACTATTCAATGTTATCAAAATTCTCTTTATTCTCACTTTTTTTCATCATTATTGTTATGATTAATACAATTCTGGTAATTATTATCATTATTACCCAAAACAATTGCCGAAATCACCAAAGAATCGAAAAAAACGTCATTTTGGAGTATACTCTCAAAAGGGTATATTTCGCTAGATTTAGCCGCTTTTTTCGATTTTTGGGAATGTTTTTTTTATACCTTTTTTTAAAATTATATATGGAAACACAATTCCTGTTATTATCATCATCATCATTATCATGATTATCATCATTATTATCGTTATCATCATCATTATCATCATTATCATCATTATCATCATCATTATCATCATTATTGCAATTATTATAAATCATTATTGCAATTGCTATCATTATTATTGCAATTTTTGGGAGTTATAGTATATATTTTTGCAATAATACTAATAACCACAACAATAATAATAATAATAACAATAATAATAACAATAATAACGATTTTATAATTTATTATTTATATCATTATCTTAATTAGTATCGTTATTACTGTAATTATTACTGTTATAATATTATTTTCGCAATTATACTACCAGTACAAATAGTAATAATGATGATAATAACAATAATAATACTAATAACAATATTATAACCACTAGCATTATTATCATTATACTTATTCTTATTATTATTATTGTTATTATTACAGATATAATAGATTTTTTTGCAATAATAATAATAATATATAATATAATAATAATAATAATAATAATATAATAATAATAATAATAAATTTTAATATAATATTCAAATGTTATCAAAATTCTCTTTATTCTCCCTTTTATCATCATTATTGTTATGATTAATACAATTCTGGTAATTATTATCATTATTACCCTAATAATTGCCGAAATCACCAAAGAAATCGAAAAAACGTCATTTCGCTAGATTTTGCCACTTTTTCGACTTTTGGGAATGTTTTTCTTATACCTTTTATATATTATATATGGAAACAACATCTGTTATTATCATCATCATTATCATGATTATCATCATTATTATCGTTATCATCATTATTATCGTTATCATCATCATTATCATCATTATCATCTTTATCATCATCATTATCATCATTATTCCAATTATTATCATCATTATTGCAATTGTTATCATTATTATTGCAATTATTGGAGTTATAGTATATATTTTTGCAATAATACTAATAACCACAACAATAATAATAGTAATAACAATAATAATAACAATAATAACGATTTTATAATTATTATTTATATCATTATCTTAATTAGTATCGTTATTACTGTAATTATTACTGTTATAATAATTATTTTTGCAATTATACTACCAGAACAAATAATAATCATGCTGATAATACAATAAAAATTTACTAATAACAATATTATAACCATGCATTATTATTATTATACTTATATTTTATTATATTATTGTTATTAATTACTGAATATAATAGATTTTTTGCAATAATAATAATAATTAAGATAATATAATAATAATAATAATAATAATAATAATAAATTAAAATATTAAAATATAAAAATAATAAAATAATTTTAATAATATTCAAATGTTATAAAATTTCTCTTTTTCTCACTTTTATCATCATTATTGTTATGATTAATACAATCTGGTAATTATTATCATTATTACCCTAATAATTGCCGAAATCACCAAAGAAATCGAAAAACCTCATTTTGGAGTATACTCTCAAAAGGCTATATTTCGCTAGATTTTGCCGCTTTTTCGACTTTTGGATGTTTTTCTTATACCTTTTTATATTATTATGGACACAATTCCTTTATTATCATCATCATTATCATATTATCATCATTATTATCGTTATCATCATCATTATCAATTATATCATTTTCTTTCATCATTATCATCATTATTGCAATTTTATTATCATCATTATTGCAATTGTATCATTATTATTGCAATATTGGAGTTATAGTATTTTATTTTTGCAATAATACTAATAACCACAACAATAAAAATTTAGTATAAATTAATAATAACAATAATAACGATTTTATAATTATTATTTATATCAATATCTTAATTAGTAATCGTTATTACTGTAATATTACTGTTATAATAATTATTTTTGAATTATACTACCAGTACAAATAATATATGATTGATAATAACAATAATAATACTAATAAACAATATTATAACACACATATTATTATATACTTATACTTATATTATTATTGTTATTATGACAGATATAATAATTTTTGGCAATAATATAATAATTAAGATAATAGTAATAATAATACTACTAATAAATAATAATATAATAAAAAAAAAATTTAATAATAATAATAATCATAATAATAATAATTTTACTAATATTCAAATGTATCAAAATTCTCTTTTTTCTCACTTTTATCATATTATTGTTATGATTAATACATTCTGGTAATTATATCATTATTACCTAATAATTGCCGAAATAACAAAGAACGAAAAAACTCATTTTGGAGTATACTCCCCAAAATGCTATATATCGCTAGATTTTGCCTTTTTCGACTTTGGAATGTTTTTCTTATACCTTTTTATATTATATTATGGACCAAACTCCTGTTTTATTCATCATCATTATCATGATATTTCATTATTATGTTATCATCATCATTATCATCATTATCATCATCATATCATCATTAATTGCAATTATTATTATCATTATTGCAATTGTCATCATTATTGCAATTATTGAGTTATAGTAAAATTATTTTTGCAATAATACTAATAACCACAAAAAATAATAGTAATAACAATAATAATAACATAATAACGATTTTATAATTATTATTTATACTTATCTTAATTAGTATCTTTATTACTGTTAATTATTACTGTTATAATAATTATTTTTGCAATTATACTACCAGGACAAATAATAATAATGATGATAATAACAATAATAATACTAATAACAATATTATAACCACTACATTATTATCATTATACATATACTTTATTATTATTTTTATTTTACAGATATATAGATTTTTTTGCAATAATACTATTAATTAAGAAATAGTAATAATAATTAAATAATCATAATAAATAATAATAAATAATAATATAATAATAATAATAATAATAATAATTTTTAATATATTCAATGTTATCAAAATTCTCTTTATTCTCACTTTGTTATTTTATCTTATGATTAATACAATTCTGGTAATTATTATCTTTATTACCCCACTAATTGCCGAAATCACCAACGCAATCGAAAAAACGTCATTTTGGAGTATACTCTCAAAAGGCTATATTTCGAGATTTTGCCTCTTTTTCGACTTTTGGGAAATTTTTTCTTATACTTTTTATATATATATGACACAATTCCTTTATTATCATCATCATTATCATATTATCATCATTATTATCGTTATCATCATCATTATCATCATTATCTTTCATTATCATCATTATCATCATTATTGCAATTATTATCATCATTATTGCAATTGTTACTATTATTTTTGCAATTATTGGAGTTATAGTATATATTTTGCAATAATACTAAAACCACAACATAATAATAGTATAACAATAATAATAACAATAATAACGATTTTATAATATTATTTATATCATTATTTAATAGTATCGTTATTACGTAATTATTATGTTATAATAATTATATTTTGCAATTATACTACCATACAATAATAATAATGATGATAATAACAATAATAATACTAAAACAATATTATCACCACTATCATTATTTTATATTATACTTATAACTTATTATTATTATTTAATTATTACAGATATAATAGATTTTGGCAATAATACTAATATTAAGATAATAATAATAATAATATTAATAATAATAATAATAATAATATAATTATAATAATAATATAATAATGAAATTTTAATATTTTCAATGTTATCAAAATTCTCTTTATTCTACTTTTATCATCATTATTTTTATGATTAATACAATTCTGTAATTATTATCATTATTACCCTAATAATTGCCGAATCACCAAAAAATCGAAAAACGTCATTTTGGAGTATACTCTCAAAGGCTATATTTCGCTAGAATTTTGCTGCTTTTTCGACTTTTGGGAATGTTTTTTATACTTTTTTATATTATATATGGACAATTCCTGTTATTATTATCATCGTTTATTATTATCATCATTATTATCGTTATCATCATCTTATCAATCTTTATCATCATTATCATCATCATTATCATCATTATTGCAATATTTATCATCATTATTGCAATTTTATCTTTATTATTACAATTATTGAGTTATAGTATATATTTTTGCAATAATACAAATAAGCCACAACAATAAAAATAGTAATAACAATTAATAATAACATAATAACGATTTTAATTATTATTAATCATTATCTTAATTAGTATCGTTTATATGTTTAAATTCATTTTACTTTAATAATAATTTTTTTTTGGGCAATTATACTAACAGTAAAAATAATGATAATGATGATAATCACAATAATAATACTAAAAACAATATTATACACTAGCAGTATTATTTATACTTATACTTATTAGTATTATTGTTTTTATTACAGATATAATATATTTTTTGGCAATATATAATAATTAAGATATAGTAATAAAAATAATAATAATAATAATAATAATAATAATAATATAATAATAATATTAATAATATAATAATAATTAATAATATTTAATTTTAATATATTCAAAGTTATCAAAATTCTCTTTATTCTCACTTTTATCATTATTATTGTTATGTTATACAATTCTGGTAATTATTATCATATTACCCTAATAAAATTGCCAAAATCACCAAGAAATCGAAAAAACGTCATTTTAGAGTAGACTTCAAAAGGCTATATTTCGCTAGATTTTGCCGTTTAAATTCGACTTTTGGGAATGTTTTTCTTATACCCTTTTTATATTATATATGGACAACAATTCCTGTTATTATCATCATCATTACCCATGATTATCATCATTATTATCTTATTATCATCATCATTATATCATTATCATATCATTATCATCATTATTGCAATTATTATCATCATTTTTGCCAAATTGTTATCATTATTTTTGCAATTATTGGAGTTATAGTATATATTTTTGAAAAATACTAATACCACAACATAAATAATAGTAATAACAATAATGATAACAATAATTACGATTTTATAATTATTATTTATCTATTATCTTAATTAGTATCGTTATTACTGTAATTATTACTGTTATAATAATTATTTTGAAAATATACTACCATACATAAATAATAATGATGATAATAAATAATATCTAATAACATATTATACCCTAGCATTATTATTATTATACTTATACTTATATTATTATTGTATTATTACAATATAATAGATTTTTGCAATATACTAATAATTAAGAAAATAATAATAAAATAATAATAATATAATAATAATAAAAATATAATAATAATAATATAATAAATATTTTAATAATATTCAAATGTTATCAAAATTCTCTTTATTCTCATTTTTAAATCATCATTATTGTTATGATAATACAATTCTGGAAAATTATTATCATTTTAACCTAATAATTGCCGAAATCACCAAAGAAATCGAACAAACGTCATTTGGTATAGTCTCAAAAGCTATATTTCGTAGATTTTGCCGCTTTTCGACTTTTGGGAATGTTTTTCTATACCTTTTTATATTATATATGGACACAATTCCTGTTATTATCATCATCATTATCTTTGATTTTTCATCATTATTATCGTTATCATCTATTATCATCATTATCATCATTATCATCATCATTATCATCATTATTATATTGTTATCATTATTATTGCAATTATTGGAGTTGTAGTAAAATATTTTTGCAATAATACTAAAACCACAACAATAATATAGTAATAACAATAATAATAAGATAAAACGATTTTATAATTATTATTTATATCATTATCTTAATTAGTATCGAAAATTACGTAATTATTACTGTTATAATAATTATTTTTGTAATTATACTCCAGTAAAAATTAATAATAACTGATGGATAATAACAATAATAATACCAATAACAATATTATAACCACTAGCATTATTATTATTATACTTATACTTATTATTATTATTGTTATTATTACAGATATAAAAATTTTTGGCAATAATACTATAATAAAGATATATAATAATAATAATAATAATTATTAATAATATAATAATAAAAATAATAATTAATAATACTAATAAAATAATAGTAATAAAATAATAATAATAATAATAATAATAATTTTAATAATATTCAAATTGTTATCAAAATTCTCTTATTCTCACTTTTATCATCATTATTTATGATTAATACAATTTGTTAAATTTAAATATCATTATTACCCTAAAAATTTGCGAAATCACCAAAGAAATCGAAAAAACATCATTTTGGAGTATACTCTCAAAAGGCTATATTTCGCTAGATTTTGCCGCTTTTTGACTTTTTTGGGAATGTTATTCTTATACCTTTTAGTATTATATGGACACAATTCCTGTTATTAATCATCATCATTATCATCATTAATCATAATATTAATCATCATTATTGCAATTATTATCATCATTATTGCAATTGTTATCATTATTATTGCAATTATTGGAGTTATAGAATATATTTTTGCAATAATACTAATAACCACAACAATAATAATAGTAATAACAATAATAATAACAATAATAACGATTTTATAATTATTATTTATATCATTATCTTAATTAGTATCGTTATTACTGTAATTATTACTGTCATAATAATTATTTTTGCAATTATACTACCAGTTCAAATAATAATAATAATAATAATAATAATAATAATAATAATAATAATAATAATAATAATAATAATAATAAAATAATAATAATAATAATAATAATAATAATAATAATATTTTAATAAAATTCAAATGTTATGAAAATTCTCTTTATTCTCACTTTTATCATCCTTATTGTTATGATTAATACAATTCATGTAATTATTATCATTATTACCCTAATAATTGCCGAAATCACCAAAGAAATCGAAAAAACGTCATTTTGGAGTATACTCTCAAAAGGCTATATTTCACTAGATTTTCCCGCTTTTTCGACTTTTGGGAATGTTTTTCTTATACCTTTTTTATATTATATATGGACACAATTCCTGTTATTATCATCATCATTATCATGATTATCATCATTATTATCGTTATCATCATTATTATCATCATTATCATCATTATCATCATTATCATCATCATTATCATCATTATTGCAATTATTATCATCATTATTGCAATTGTTATCATTATTATTGCAATTATTGGAGTTATAATATATATTTTTGCAATCATACTACCAGTACAAATAATAATAATGATGATAATAACAATAATAATACTAATAACAATATTATAACCACTAGCATTATTATTATTATACTTATACTTATTATTATTATTGTTATTATTACAGATATAATAGATTTTTTGGCAATAATAATAATAATAATAATAATAATAATAATAATAATAATTTTAATAATATTCAAATGTTATCAAAATTCTCTTTATTCTCACTTTTATCATCATTATTGTTATGATTAATACAATTCTGGTAATTATTATCATTATTACCCTAATAATTGCCGAAATCACCAAAGAAATCGAAAAAACGTCATTTTGGAGTATACTCTCAAAAGGCTATATTTCGCTAGATTTTGCCGCTTTTTCGACTCTTGGTAATGTTTTTCTTATACCTTTTTATATTATATATGGACACAATTCCTGTTATTATCATCATCATTATCATGATTATCATCATTATTATCGTTATCATCATCATTATCATCATTATCATCATTATCATCATCATTATCATCATTATTGCAATTGTTATCATTATTATTGCAATTATTGGAGTTGTAGTATATATTTTTGCAATAATGCTAATAACCACAACAATAATAATAGTAATAACAATAATAATAAGAATAATAACGATTTTATAATTATTATTTATATCATTATCTTAATTAGTATCGTTATTACTGTAATTATTACTGTTATAATAATTATTTTTGCAATTATACTACCAGTACAAATAATAATAATGATGATAATAACAATAATAATACCAATAACAATATTATAACCACTAGCATTATTATTATTATACTTATAATTATTATTATTATTATTATTCAAATAATATTCAAATGTTATCTAAATTCTCTTTATTCTCACTTTTATCATCATTATTGTTATGATTAATACAATTCTGGTAATTATTATCATTATTACCCCAATAATTGCCAAAATCACCAAAGAAATCGAACAAACGTCAGGCTATATTTCGCTAGATTTTGCCGCTTTTTCGACTTTTGGGAATGTTTTTCTTATACCTTTTTTATATTAAATATGGACACAATTCCTGTTATTATCATCATCATTATCATGATTATCATCATTATTATCGTTATCATCATCATTATCATCATTATCATCATTATCATCATCATTATCATCATTATTGCAATTATTATCATCATTATTGCAATTGTTATCATTATTATTGCAATTGTTGGAGTTACAGAATATATTTTTGCAATAATACTAATAACCACAACAATAATAATAGTAATAAAAATAATAATACTAATAACAATATTAACCTACTAGCATTATTATTATTATACTTAAAACTTATTATTAATTGTTATTATTCAGATATAATAGTTTTTTGGCAATATATAGTAATAATAATAATAATAATATAAAAATAAAAATAATAAAAATTTAAAAATTTAATAATAAATAAAATAAAATTTTAAAAATATTCAAATGTTTGAAAATTTCCTTTATTCTCACTTTTATCATCCTTATTGTTATGTTTAAACAATTCTGGTATTATTATCATTATTACCCAAAAATTCCCGAAATCACCAAGAATCGAAAAACTCATTTTGTAGTTTTACCTCAAAGGCTATATTTCGCTAGATTTTCCCGCTTTTTCGCTTTTGGGAATGTTTTTTTAAACCTTTTTTATATTATATTGGCCCAAAATTCTGTATTTATCATCATTATCATGATTATATCATTATTATCGTTATCATATCATTATCTCATTATCATCATTATCTCATCATTATCATCATTATTGCAATTATTTATCATCATTATTGCAATTGTTATCTTTATTATGAAAATTTTATTGGATTTTATATATATAATTTTTACAATAATACTAATAACCACAACAATAATATTAATAACAAAATAATACATAATAACGATTTTATAATTATTATTATCATTATCTAATTAGTATCTTTAATTACGTGAATTTTACTGTTATAATAATATTTTTCCAATCATACTACCAGTAAAAATAATAATAATGATGATAAAAACAATAAAAATACAATAACAATTTATACACTAGCTTTATTATTATTATACTTATACTTATTTTATATTGTTTTATTACAGTAAAATAGATTTTTTGGCCCAAATAATACTAAAAATTAAGATAATGTAAAATAATAATTAATATAATAATAAATAATTAATAATATAATATAATATATAATAAAAATATAATTTAATAATTTTAATAATTTTCAATGTTATCAAATTCTCTTTATTCTCTTTTATCATCATTATTGTTATGTTTTTAATAAATTCTGGTAATTATTTCATTATTACCCCAATATTGCCAAAATCACCAAAGAATTGAAAAACGTCATTTTGGAGTATAACTCTCAAAAGGCTATATTTCGCTAGATTGCCGCTTTTCGACTTTTGGAAGTTTTTTTTATACCTTTTTTTATTTTAAAATATGGACACAATTCCTGTTATTATCTCATCTTTATCATGTTTATCATCATTATTATCGTACATCATCATTATCATCATTATCATCATTATCATCTCATTATCATCATTATTCAATTTTATCATCATTATTGCAATTGTTATCATTATTATTGAAATTGTTGGAGTTATTAGAATATATTTTGCAATAATACTAATAACCACAACAATAATAATATAATAACGATAATAAAAAACAATAATAACGTTTTTAAATCATTATTTTTATATCATTATCTTAATTAGTATCGTTATTACTGTATTATACGTTATAATAATTATTTTTGAAATTTTATATACCAGTCAAATAATAATAGGGAATAATACAATAATAATCTAATAACAATATTAAACCCACTAGCATTATTATTATTATACATATACTTATTATTATTATGTTTTATTATTACAGATATAATAGATTTTTTGGAAAAATACTAATTTAAGTTTAATTTAGTAATAAAATAATATAAATATATATAATATAATAATAAAAATAATAATAATAATATTTATAATACTCAATGTTATCAAAATTCTCTTATTCTCACTTTATCATCATTATTGTTATGATTATACAATTTGGTAATTATTATCATTATTACCCTAATATTGGCGAAATCACCAAAGAAATCGAAAAAAACGTCATTTGGATATACTCTCAAAAGGTAATTTCGCTAGATTTTGCCGCTTTTTCGAATTTTGGAATGTTTTTCTTATACCTTTTTTATTTTAAAATTGGAAAAATTTTTCCTTTATTATCATCACATTATCATGATTATACTCAATTATTATCTTTTTATCACCCATCATTATCTTTCTTTATATCATTTCATCTTTCATTATCATCATTATTGCAATTTTTTATCTTTATTATTGCAATTATTGGAGTTATAGTATATATTTTTGCAATAATAATAAACCACAACAATAATAATAGTAATAACAATAATAATAACAAAAAATAACGATTTAAAATTTTTATTTATATCATTATCTTAATTAGTATCGTATTACTATAATTATTACTGTTATAAAAATTTAAATTTTACAATTATACTACAGTCAAAAATAATAATAGAAAATAAAAAATAATACCAATAACAATATTTAACCCTACATTATTATTATTATACTAACCTTATTTATATTATGTTATTATTACAGATATTAATAGATTTTTGGCAATAATACAATAATTAAGATAAAGTAATAAAAATAATAATATAATTAATTAATAATATATAAAAATATAATATTAATAATAATAATAATTTTAATAATTTTCAAATGTTATGAAAATTCTCTTTATTCTCACTTTTATCATCTTATGTTTTTGATTAATACAATTCTCGTAATTTTTATCAATTATTACCCTAATAATTTCCGGAATACCCAAAGAAAATCGAAAAACGTCATTTTGGGTATACTCTTCAAAGGCTATATTTTCGCAGATTTTGCCGCTTTTGCGACTTTTGGGAATTTTTTCTTATACCTTTTTATTTTATATATGGACACAATTCCTGTATTATCATCATCATTATCATGATTACATCATTATTACGTTTCATTATTATATCATTATCTTTATTATCATCATCTTTATCATCAGTTTTGCAATTATTAATCATCATTATTGCAATTGTATATTATTATTGCAATTATTGAGTTATAGAATATATTTTTGCAATAATACTAATAACCACAACAATATAAATGTAATAACAATATATAACAATAAACATTTTATCTTATTCTTTATATCATTATCTTAATTAGTATCGTTATTACTGTAATTATTACTGTTATAATAATTATTTTTGCAATTATACCTACAAAAATATATGATGATATAACAATAATATACTAATACAATATTATAACCATTAGCATTATTTTTATTAACTATCCCTTTTTTATTATTATTGTTTATTTTTTCCGATAAAATAGTTTTTTGCAATTACAATAATTAGATAATAATAAAAAATAATAATAATAATAATAAATAGTAATATTAAAAATTAATAATAATAATATTAATAATTTTAATAATTTTCAAATGTTAAAAAAATTCTCTTTATTCTCACTTTTACATCATTATTGTATGATTATACAATTCTGGTAATTATTATCTTATTACCCTAATAAGGGCCCGAAATCACCAAAGAAATCGAAAAAAAACGTCATTTTGGAGTATACTCTCAAAAGGCTATATTCGCTAGATTTTGCCCTTTTCGACTTTGGGAAATGTTTTCTTATACCTTTTTATATTATATATGGACACATTCCTGTTATTATCATCATATTATCATGATTTCATAATTTTTATCGTTACATCATTATCATCATTATCATCATTATCATCATCATTATCATCATTATTTTAATTTTATCATCATTATTGCAATGTTATCATTATTATTTCAATTTATTGGGTATAGTATATATTTTTGCATATACTAAACCACAACAATATAATAGTAATAAAATAAATAACAATAAAAAACGATTTTATAATTTTTATTTATATATTATCTTAATTAGTATCGTTTATTCTGTAATTATACTGTTATTATTTTTTTTGAATTATACTACATACAAAAAATTTAATAATGATGATAATAACAAAAATAATACAAATAACAATATTTAACCACTAGCATTATTTATTATACTTATATTTATTATTATTATTGTTATTATTTATGATATAATAGATTTTTTGGCAATAATACTAATAATTATTATATATAATTATTAATAATTAATTATGAATAATATGATATAATAATATTTTTAATTAATAATACAGTAAATAATAATAATAATAATAATAATAATAATTATAAAATATCAACACTGCATAAATTCTCTTTATCTCACTTTTATCTATATATGTATTATTAAGATTAATAAATTCTTGGAATATATATATTACCCTAATAATGGCGAAATCACAAATAAAATCGTAAAAAACGTCATATTAGAATATACTACTAAAAGGCATATTTCGTAGATTTTGCGCTTTAGACTTTTGGAATATTTTACTTACTAATTTTTTATTGCACTTAATTCTTTATTATCATTATCATTCTATTATATCATTATTACTCCTTAATAATCCATTAATCATCATCAATCAAATTATTCATTCATTATGGAATATTCAAATTGTTATCATTATATGAATTTTGGTTTTGCTTTATTGTTGATTATTACTATACCTTTTATAATATATATGGAACAACATATTATAACAATAATCTTTATAATATTACTTATATCATTATCTAATTAGTATCTTTTCATTATTACTATATTATAATTATTTTGCAATTATACTAATGTACAAATATTAATGAATATGAATTATAATATATACTTTAAAATATATAACCACAGCATTATTATTATATATTATTTTATTGTTATATTAAAGATTTTATAATTTTTCTTATATATACTTAATTAGATGTATTATTAATATTATAAAAATAATAATAATAATAATAATAATAATTAATAATATATATATAATGATAATTTATAATATTCAAATGATTCAAATTCTTTATTCTCACTTTTATCATCATTATTGTTATGATAATACAATTCTGGTAATTATTATCATTATTACCCTAATAATTGCCGAAATCACCAAGAAATCGAAAAAAACGTCATTTTGGAGTATACTCTCAAAAGGCTATATTTCGCTAGATTTTGCCGCTTTTTCTACTTTGGGAATGTTTTTCTTATACCTTTTTATATTAATAGGGCACAATTCCTGTTATTATCATCATCATTATCATGATTATCATCATTATTATCGTTATCATCATCATTATCATCATTTCATCATCATTATCATCATTATTGCAATTATTATCATCATTATTGCAATTGTTATCATTATTATTGCAATTATTGGAGTTATAGTATATATTTTTGCAATAATACTAATAACCACAACAATAATAATAGTAATAACAATAATAATAACAATAATAACGATTTATAATTTTATTTATATCATTATCTTAATTAGTATCGTTATTACTGTAATTATTACTGTTATAATAATTATTTTTGCAATTATACTACCAGTACAAATAATAATAATAATAATAATAATAATAATAATAATAATAATAATAATAATAATAATAATAATAATAATTTTAATAATATTCAAATGTTATCAAAATTCATTTTATTTTCACTTTTATCATCATTATTGTTATGATTAATACAATTCTGGTAATTATTATCATTATTACCCTAATAATTGCCGAAATCACCAAAGAAATCGAAAAAACGTCATTTTGGAGTATACTCTCAAAGGCTATATTTCGCTAGATTTTGCCGCTTTTTCGACTTTTGGGAATGTTTTTCTTATACCTTTTTTATATTATATATGGACACAATTCCTGTTATTATCATCATCATTATCATAATTATCATCATTATTATCGTTATCATCATCATTATCATCATTATCATCATCATTATCATCATTATTGCAATTATTATCATCATTATTGCAATTGTTATCATTATTATATCAATTATTGGAGTTATAGTATATATTTTTGCAATAATACTAATAACCACAACAATAATAATAGTAATAACAATAATAATAACAATAATAACGATTTTATAATTATTATTTATATCATTATCTTAATTAGTATCGTTATTACTGTAATTATTACTGTTATAATAATTATTTTTGCAATTATACTACCAGTACAAATAATAATAATGATGATAATAACAATAATAATACTAATAACAATATTATAACCACTAGCATTATTATTATTATACTTATACTTATTATTATTATTGTTATTATTACAGATATAATAGATTTTTTGGCAATAATACTAATAATTAAGATAATAGTAATAATAATAATAGTAATAATAATAATAATAATTTTAATAATATTCAAATGTTATCAAAATTCTCTTTATTCTCACTTTATCATCATTATTGTTATGATTAATACAATTCTGGTAATTATTATCATTATTACCCTAATAATTGCCGAATCACCAAAGAATCGAAAAAACGTCATTTTGGAGTATACTCTCAAAAGGCTATATTTCGCTAGATTTTGCCGCTTTTTCGACTTTTGGGAATGTTTTTCTTATACCTTTTTATATTATATATGGACACAATTCCTGTTATTATCATCATCATTATCATGATTATCATCATTATTATCGTTATCATCATCATTATCATCATTATCATCATCATTATCATCATTATTGCAATTATTATCATCATTATTGCAATTGTTATCGTTATTACTGTAATTATTACTGTTATAATAATTATTTTTGCAATTATACTACCAGTACAAATAATAATGATGATAATAACAATACTAATACCAATAACAATATTAGAACCACTAGCATTATTATTATTATACTTATACTTATTATTATTATTGTTATTATTACAGATATAATAGATTTTTTGGCAATAATACTAATAATTAAGATAATAGTAATAATAATAATAATAATAATAATAATAATAATAATATTAATAATAATAATAATAATAATTTTAATAATATTCAAATATTATCAAAATTCTCTTTATTCTCACTTTTATCATCATTATTGTTATGATTAATACAATTCTGGTAATTATTATCATTATTACCCTAATAATTGCCGAAATCACCAAAGAAATCGAAAAAACGTCATTTTGGAGCCTCCGGGCTAGTACAGTGGTAACGTGTCGGCCTCTCATCCGAGGGGTCAGCGGTTCGCGCCCCGCCCAGGCGCGAGAAGTTGCAATTGTCGCCCGGAGGTTACTGCTGTGGCTGGGCACCACGGCGGGTAAGGACTAGGTTCAGCCGAGTCAGCACCAGCTGACACACGTGAGCGAGTCGGCATTAGTCGACACAGGCCGGGCTCCCCTCATGGCATAGCTCGGGCGAGGCTAAGCTTCGCATATCGGACTTACCTTACGTCATTTTGGAGTATACTCTCAAATGGCTATATTTCGCTAGATTTTGCCGCTTTTTCGACTTTTGGGAATGTTTTTCTTATACCGTTTTTATATTATATATGGACACAATTCCTGTTATTATCATCATCATTATCATGATTATCATCATTATCATCATTATCATCATCTTTATCATCATTATTGCAATTATTATCATCATTATTGCAATTGTTATCATTATTATTGCAATTATTGGAGTTATAGAATATATTTTTGCAATAATACTAATAACCATAACAATAATAATAGTAATAACAATAATAATAACAATAATAACGATTTTATAATTATTATTTATATTATTATCTTAATTAGTATCGTTATTACTGTAATTATTACTGTTATAATAATTATTTTTGCAATTATACTACAAGTACAAATAATAATAATGATGATAATAACAATAATAATACTAATAACAATATTATAACCGCTAGCATTATTATTATTATACTTATACTTATTATTATTATTGTTATTATTACAGATATAATAGATTTTTTGGCAATAATACTAATAATTAAGATAATTTTAATAATAATAATAATAATAATATAATAATAATAATAATAATGATAATTTTAATACTATTCAAATGTTATCAAAATTCTCTTTCTTCTCACTTTTATCATCATTATTGTTATGATTAATACAATTCTGGTAATTATTATCATTATTACCCTAATAATTGCCGAAATCACCAAACAAATCGAAAAAACGTCATTTTGGAGTATACTCTCAAAAGGCTATATTTCGCTAGATTTTGCCGCTTTTTCGACTTTTGGGAATGTTTTTCTTATACCTTTTTTATATTATATATGGACACAATTCCTGTTATTATCATCATCATTATCATGATTATCATCATTATTATCGTTATCATCATCATTATCATCATTATCATCATTATCATCATCATTATCATCATTATCATCATTATCATCATCATTATCATCATTATTGCAATTATTATCATCATTATTGCAATTGTTATCGTTATTATTGCAATCATTGGAGTTATAGTATATATTTTTGCAATAATACTAATAACCACAACAATAATAATAGTAATAACAATAATAATAACAATAATAACGATATTATAATTATCATTTATATCAATATCTTAATTAGTATCGTTTTACTGTAATTATTCTGTTATAATAATTATTTTTGCAATTATACTACCAGTACAAATAATAATAATGATGATAATAACAATAACAATACTAATAACAATGTTATAACTACTAGCATTATTATTATTATACTTATACTTATTATTATTATTGTTATTATTACAGATATAATAGATTTTTTGGCAATAATACTAATAATTAAGATAATAGTAATAATAATAATAATAATAATAATAATAATAATAATAATAATAATAATAATAATAATAATAAAAATAATAATAATAATAATAATAATTTTAATAATATTCAAATGTTATCAAAATTCTCTTTATTCTCACTTTTATCATCATTATTGTTATGATTAATACAATTCTGGTAATTATTATCATTATTACCCTAATAATTGCCGAAATCACCAAAGAAATCGAAAAAACGTCATTTTGGAGTATACTCTCAAAAGACTATATTTCGCTAGATTTTGCCGCTTTTTCGACTTTTGGGAATGTTTTTCTTATACCTTTTTTATATTATATATGGACACAATTCCTGTTATTATCATCATCATTATCATGATTATCATCATTATTATCGTTATCATCATCATTATCATCATTATCATCATTATCATCATCATTTTCATCATTATTGCAATTATTATCATCATTATTGCAATTGTTATCATTATTATTGCAATTATTGGAGTTATAGTATATATTTTTGCAATGATACTAATAACCACAACAATAATAATAGTAATAACAATAATAATAACAATAATAACGTTTTTATAATTATTATTTATATCATTATCTTAATTAGTATCGTTATTACTGTAATTATTACTGTTTATAATAATTATTTTTGCAATTATACTACCAGCACAAATAATAATAATGATGATTACAATTATCCTATTTTTTTTTTCATTTCTATTATCTTCA
>NW_023659835.1:17500-20495 GCF_015228065.2 Penaeus monodon | reverse complement strand
ATTGGTGGATGGATGAGGATGAGGGAGAGATGAGTGGTGGAGAGAGAGAGAGAGAATGAGAGAGATAGAGGGAGAGGAGAGGGTGAGAGAGGAGAGAGAGGAGAGAGAGAGGGGAGGGGAGAGAGAGAGAGAGAGAGAGAGAGAGAGAGAGCCAGACAGACAGACAGACAGAGAGAGAGAGAGAGAGAGAGAGAGAGAGAGAGAGAGAGAGAGAGAGAGAGAGAGAGAGAGAGAGAGAGAGAGAGAGAGAGAGCCAGACAGACAGAGACAGACAGAAAAAAAGAAAAAAAAAAAAAAGAAAAAACACCACCATCAGCAAGCCAAAATACAATAAACACAACTTAAATTAACGGGAAGGATAGACACCCCCCAACATACACACCTGTACCGGTATCAAAATCATCGCCCGTAGCAGTCCACGTTAAACTGAGGTTCGTTTTTTCTAAGGTCATATGCAAATCTGTGACGCGAGATGGAGCGAAGGAATCACCTGTTGGAATCACCGTCACCTGTGAGAGAGAGAATAAAAGTAGGTATCACTGTATCTAAAAAAAAATAACTGCTATTATAATGGGTGGTTTCAGGTGTGTGTGTAAATATCGTAGGTGAGTAAAAGTCGTGGGTGAGTAAATGTCGTAGGTGAGTGAAAATCGTGGGTGAGTAAACATCGTAGGTGAGTAGAAATGGTAGGTGAGTAAATATATATGAATTAGTATCATACATGAGTAAATATTATATATGAGTTAGTATCATACATGAGAACTATAAGAGTAAATATCAGGTACAAGTAAATATATATGAGTAAATATGATTTATGAGTTAACCCAATCTGCACGTATGGCAAGAACACATGCCATGTCCACTGCAATAGAAGTTTATTTATTGTATTTACACATAGATGGCTCTGCATGTACTTTAATCACCAAGGAGTCCGTTATACTCCTACCTGTCTCACCTGTTTACCTTTTCCTTGACTTTTGGAAAGGATCTTTGCATTATTTCATTGTCTTAAATGCTTACCAAGATCTTAATAACATTTTCATAATCATAACATCAATCACAATAATAATAGTAACGAATATCAACTGTATTAAAAAGAAAAAAAAAACATTTTCCCGATTCCCCAATTCAAGGAATGGGGAAATCAGGATCGGTCTTAAGGGCCTACTGATAGACTCCTTGAGTACATATGGAGGTATCTGTATGTAACAAAAAAATCACAAAAAAACTAACAAGGGACAGATCACAATCCCGTGTCGGTTGTGTTTATATCACACGAGTAAATGTTTTATATGATTCAATGTCTTATATGAGTAAATATATATGAGTAAATGTTAAGTATGAGTGAATACATATGAATGAATATCTATGAGTAGACATCATATATAAGGAAATACCGCGTATGAATAAACACCATCACCATTTTCACAAAAAAAAGAAAGAAAAAAAAAAACACGGCCATCCCCCCCCCCTACCTGGAAGGAACCGCCGGGAAGCAACGCGAGTGAATTTCCTGTAGGCGTGGCTGTCGCAGGGTCGAGGGGCACGACGCTCCCGCAGCAGTAAGGAGTTTGTACCTGTGGGAGGGACAGTAGCTGATTATTATCACTATTATTGATATTATTATTATTATCATAATTATTATTATTATTTTGAACGGCCTATATGCATTCTGTATAGTTACGTACTTCGCTCTTTAACATTAGATAATCCAACATCTGTAATCAAAACCGAATACAGAAAAAAACGAGACTCTAGAAACAAAAAAAAAAACAACAGGAAACCCCCACAAACGAAACATCTTAAAAAAACCCACCTTGAACGAAAAAAAAGGTATGAATGAGAATGACTATCTCCACAATACACGAGGATGAATTCGACCGCTCTCATTCATAACTTATCTACATCTATCAACGTGACAAACATTCCAACCCGCCTTTGAATTCCAAAACCAGAAGCATGAAGAAATGAAAGCAGAGTTTCAAAATGTCTTTCAGAAAAAACTTACCGAGCGGATGCGCTGAAACGGACCGTACGTAGCGAGCTGCTTTGTGCTTCTCTTTTCCTGGAGGTCGTGAAGCCGTTGTTGACAAGGGCGCCGCCGTCACTCCACACCTGCAGGTAGATAGGGGTAGATGAGGGAGAGGCTGTGGTCAAAGGAGGAGGGGAAGGAAAGAAGAAAAAAAAAAGTGAAGGTCAGGTTGAATAACGATAATAATAACAACAATAATAATAATAATAATAAAAATTATAATAATAATAATAATAATAATAATAATAATAATAATAATAATAAACAATAATAATAATAATAATAATAATAATAATAATAATAATAATAATAATAATAATAATAAATAATAATAATAACAATAATAATAATGATAATAATAATAATAATAATAATAATAATAATAATAATAATAATAATAATAATAAAATAACGATAATAACAACAATAATAACAATAATAATAACAACAATAACAAAAACATAATGCACTCCCCTAAAAACAGAGCTAACCTGGGCCTTGACAGAGTACCCCCGACGGAGGAGTACTTGGTGAGATAGCCCGAATATAAATGCCATCTCCCGCTTGAGAATCTCCTCCATTGCCGTTGTCGTGGAGCTCAAGCTCCTGGGGGGCTCCGGCTGAACTTGTCTCGCTGATCAAAGCTCTGTTGGTGTTTGTGGACAGTTAGTTTGGAGCTCACTCTTCGGAGCCGCGGAGATCTTGTGTGGGTCGTTGGGGATGGGGTTTTGAGCGCTGTTGTGTGATGTTGAGGTGTTGTGATGTGTTGTTGAGATGCTGTGATGTTTCGTTAAAATAATGAGATGTGATTGTGTCGTTAAATAAGAGATGTGATGTGTCGTTAAAATGTTGTGATGTGATGTGTTGCTGAGATGTAATGTGTCGTTGAGATGATGTGATGTGTCGTTGTGATGTTGGGGTGGTTTGTTGTTGAGATGTCGTTATGTGCCGTTGTGATGCTGA